>NW_020538040.1:115840200-116050722 GCF_003426905.1 Ctenocephalides felis
GAACACTTTGGCATACCTTAGAAAGAAATGGATGTATGTGTGTGTATGTGTATGTATGTGTGTATGTGTGTGTGTGCGGATACAAATTTTCGTCGACGATTTCGGGAACACGGATCAACCGATTTGAATAATTTAAAATACATTCGATTCTTATTGATAAGGACACCTGCTGGTTAGTTTTTGGCATAGACAGGTCTAGCCGTTTCTAAGATACGGGGTAAAAAAACAAAAATGGTAATTCAGTTTTTGGCAGACAAAGCGTCCGATTTGAATAATTCAAAAAACATTTTATTTGTATTGACTAAACAAAGAACTGTACGAATTTTTGGAAAGGCAGGTATAGCGGTCGTAGACTATCAATAAAAATAAGTTAACTAGTGGGGTGTATGGCATTGTGCCTTAAGGCAATTTGCTGAAACTTCTCGTACCGTAACGAAGTGATCGAGGAATATTAAATGTTTTAAAATAGATTATTATACATATTGTAACATTGTCTAATATTTATAAGAATTATATAAACTGAACTGGAAAGTTGAAATTATTTGTTTAAAATATATTAGAACAGAATTAAAATAAATATCTGAATTATTTTCGATATTAAAAAAAAAAAAAATCGAAAAAAAAAATTTTTGAAAAAAAAATTTTGAAACATTTTTTTTCCAAAATCAATCATTCTGTTAAAACAAGCAGAACGTTCTTTGAATCATTTGAATCGGACGCTTAGTTCTCCTAAAAACTGCCATTTTCTGCATATTTAGCTCTCTATCTTCGAAATGGCTGGGCCTGCCTTTGCCAAAACCTAATAACAACTTTTCCCAATCATTATTAATTGAATGTTTTTAGATCATTCAAATCGGATGCTCCGTTCTCTCAAAAACTCGATTTTTATTTTCTGCACTCTTTGCCCTTTATCTCTGTAACTGCTGGACCTGCCTTTGCCAAAAACTAATCAGCACATCTCCCTATCGATAAGAATCGAATGTTTTTTCGACCGTTCAAATCGGTTGATCCGTGCGCCCAAAAACGTGGACGAAAAATTTTATCCATACATACATACACATACACACATCCATTTTTGCTGAAGTATGCCAAAATGTTCAGAAACCTTCAAAACGTCGAGAAATGCAAAAATTTTCTATTTCGATTTCTACAATAATTTACTCTACGGGAATTTGAAATGATGCCATTTGGCGGTCAAAAATGTTCATTGGACATATGGACATCAAATTATTAGAAATTTTGTAGAAATTTTAATAATGTGTATATATTTTGTGTCAATTTTTTGGGTTCCGTACCAAAATTTTTAATTTTAAAGTATATGGTTCAAACAAATTTTCTCGACATTTCATCCAATACAAACTAGTATAGTACTACCGTGTATGGCATCGTTCCTTAAGGCCATATTACTGTCGTGTATGGCATCGTCTCTTAAGGCAAATTGCTGGAAACTTCCACAACACAATTAAACATTCGAGGAATAAAATGAACCAACGTGATCAGTAATTAATAACAATTATTTGAATTACCTTTTTCTACAAACAACTTGTGCAAATTTTGAAAATATAAAAAAAGTTTTGTCGAAAATTTCGAAGTTTTTTAAAGTCCTTGAAATTTTCCATTTTTTTTAGAATTATTGAAAAAAATCAATTTTTCTTTAATTTTTTAATATCCCAAAATTTTTGAAAAATGAGATTTTTTGAAAAATTCGAAAATTTTGTATGTTATTTAAAAGGATTTAAGAAAAAAGTCTTATTTTAATTTTAATTTTTTTCAAGTAAAACTTCTTTAGGCGCGACTGAGGTGTGAATCCGTATCTACTAATGCAACGGAAATGCGTTACGGCAGATAAGATAAGATAAGAGTCGAGTGCTAATAATTCGTCATTCGCTCTCGATGATATTCATATCTATGCGGGTCGATTGTGGTTAGTCGTCGCGTCGCGTATGTGAATAGAGATCTGTCGTTGTATGCGTACCGGGTTCAACGTTGTATGCGTACCCACATCGACAAGGAAATCGGCATAGATGAATAAAAATCTTAAAGTTACATCGTAGTACAAATCTTGATTTAACGAAAAATGCTTGAATCAGAAGAATATTATACTTTGTTCCTTGAAAATGAAAAAACAAATTGACCATATGTACTTACTAAACGTACATATAATTACGTAAAGTTACGTAAACGTACGTAAGTTTATTGATTAGATATTATTTCTATATTATTCGTAGTTTCTATAAATCTTTGTTGTTAAAATGGAAAATATTTAATAAGAGATTATATTGCTAGCAAAAAAGTAAAAAAAAAATGCAGTCGATGAATGTATGCTAATTTTAATTACATGAAGTTCTTTAAACACAATTACATAATGAGTAAAGTTGCAAAAACAATATTTGTTTAGGCGTTGTTTAACATAATCCACTGTGTGAACGAATATTATAGAATTTATTAATCAGCAATTACTTCATTTCACTAATGAACGTTTATTTCTAAATGCTAATTACAATGTCAAATCGATCATGTCATATTTGAAGTATGACTTTAATTACATTATTAACTTCCTGCAGGGTAAGTTATAGTAATCGCAAAAAAAAAACGAAAATGAAATTATTTATATGAACATTTTGGCATACCTTAGAAGAAATGGATGTATGTGTGTGTGTGTGTGCGTGTGCGGTTACAAATTTTTGTCGACGATTTCGGGAACACGGTTCAACCGATTTCAATTATTCAAAAAACATTCGATTGCTGTTGATAAGGAGACGGGCTGATTAGTTTTTGGCATAGACAGGTCTAGCCGTTTCGAAGATACGAGGCAAAAAGTGCCACAAACGGTGACTCAGTTTTTAAGAGAACGGAGTGTCTAATTTTAATAATTTAAAAAACATTTTACTTGTATTGACAAGATGAACAACTGATCTAACAAAGAAATCAATGTTTTTCAAAGTTTTTTTTTTTTTCAAATAAATTAAATTTTTTCAAAAATTTATAGTTTCTCAAAAATCTAATTTTTTCAAAGTTATTTTCTTTCAAAAATGTTAATAATAAATAATTTATGTATGGGAAGTTCCTGCTATAATTTATTGTTATATAAATGTGTATAATGGTTGAAACCAATAAATATGTGCATAACGAATTGTTATATTGTACAGTAGCAAATAAGTTTTACTTCAATCGCGTTTGAACTTTGCGCCCTCTGTTTTAATTTTGGAATTACGAAACTTGGAATCGCAAAATAATCGAAAATGAAAATTTTTATATATCTTTACGTTTCAAAGGTTTCTGAACATTGTGTGTGTTTGTATGTGCAGATACAAGTTTTTAACTTTCCATAGGGTAAGTTATAGTAATCGCAAAAAAATCGAAAATGAAAATTTTTATATTACTTTACGTTTCAATAGTTTCTGTATATTTTGGCATACCTTAGAAAAAACGGATGTATGTATGTGTGTGTGTGTGCGGACACAAATTTTCGTCGACGATTTCGGGAACACCGATCAATCGATTTGAATAATTCAAAAAACATTTTACTTGTTTTGACAAGATAAAGAACTGTTCAATTTTTTGGGAAGGCAGGTCTAGCGGTTATAAATATCGAAAATGAAAATTTTTATATTACTTTACGTTTCAATAGTTTTTGAATATTTTGGCATACCTTAGAAAAAATGGATGTATGTGTGTGTGTGTGCGGATACAAATTTTTGTCGACGGTTTAGGGAACACCGATCAACCGATTTGAATAATTCAAAAAACATTTTACTAGTTTTGACAAGATAAAAAACTGTTCAAACTTTTGGAAAGGCAGGTCTAGCGGTTATAAATCTAAATAAAAATAAATTAAAAAATGTCATTTGGCGGTTCAAAATGTTTATTGGACATATGTAGGGTAGGGCGGGGCTAGTTGAGCAATTTTTTACTTAAACGGATGTAGCTCCTCAATGAAAAGTCTAAATAAATTTCTATACGGCTTAATGGATTTGCTGTTTATCGCTTAACAAAAGTGTTAATACTATTTTTTGGTAATAAGTGAAATTTAAAAGCTACAGCTGTTTAAATGCAAAAAGTCAAGCATGCTCAATGTACCCCATAGGTGGGGCAAGTTGAGCACTAAGAAAATATAATGAAATCATAGGTTTAATGTCGATTAGTGATGAAATAAAATAAGTTTTTAATAACCAGTTCTATATTTATAGTCTTTATTGAGAGAGAAAACAAAACTTATAGTAATTTGCTTTGAATAATTAACGAAAAGTAGAATCAACAAAACAATATCGTATCTTTGGAATTATTTTACCATTATATTCAGTATTTTTGTTTAAAATCATTATTACTCATAGACTTAGCTTAAATCTTAAAAATAATAATTAATTTCTGGAAGTTAATGGTAATTGTCTTAGTGACAGAAGAAGTTTAGCAACTATGCTCAACTAACCCCAACTCGGAATTTCGAAATAAAAGTGAGTTTATAAAAAAACCATGAGAATTATACCCAGAATCTCCGTGCATATTAAAAGTACTATAATTATATGGAAGAATAACATTTACCTGATTAAAAATAAATAATATTTGGCTAAACCAGACAAAAACTCGTGATGAATTACTTTTTTACTTTTTGGTCTCAAAATAAACAAAACGCCCGTGACCCTCACTCATTTGTCAAGCGGCCACTAGCAATCGCGGAATGTTTATTTCTCCCAAACCTCTATCTTTCCGCCATATAATGCCTAAACGGACGGTGAATAGTTTTCGAGATATTTCGATTGCTCAACTTGCCCCTATGCTCAACTAGCCCCGCTCTACCCTACATCAAATTATCGGATATTTAATAGAGATTTTAATAATGTGTACACAATTTGTGTATTTTTTTGAGTTTTGTGCCAAGATTTTTAATTACGGTTCGGGAAGTTCCAGCAATTTGCCTCAAGGCACGATGCCATGCACCCCACTAGTTAATTTTCAAATTCAGGTATATGGTTCAAACAAATGTCCTCGACATTTTCGACAGTATGAAATAACCGATTTGAATAATTTGAAAAACATTTGATTCGTATTGATAAGGTGTCTGATTAGTTTTTAGGCATAAGCAGGTCTAGCCGTTTCGAAGATACGGTGCAAAAAGAGCTAAAAATGATAATTCAGTTTTTGAGAGAACGAATCGTCCGATTAAATTAATTCAAAAAACACTTTGATTGAGTAGACGGTGTGCTGTTTTTACAGAAAATTTTGTAATTTAAAAAACATTCAAAAGTTTTAAGAAATTCAAGTTTTCTAAATTTTTTATTATTTTCAAAAAAAAAACTAAATTTTGAATAATTTGAAAAATACCAAAATTAAAAAAAAAAACGATTTCTTACAAAAATTTGGGAATATTTCGAAATTTTCAAAAAAATAAAATATTTTCAAAAATTTTCAAATTCTCAAAAAATTAAAAAAAATCTAAATTATCAAAAAAAAAACAAATTAAAAAAAAAAAAATCTTATACACATACACAAAGTTGTCTGTAGAATACGTTCGTCGCCTAATTTAAAAAGCACTTATAAGTTTTCAGTATCTATTTCATTTTTATTTCACGAATGTTTAATTACGGTACGGAAAGTTCCAGCAATTTGCCTTAATGCACGATGCCATTTTTTTTGTGCACGTACATATTAATCGTTTGTAGAATACGTTTGTAGCCTATTAAATAAACACTTATAAATTTACAGTATTATAATAAATAATATAATTGAAAATATATATAAAATAATTGTTATTAAATATTGAATAATTTTCATTGATTTTTTTCATTCCTTATATGTTTAATTTCGGTACAGGTAGTATCACCAATTTTCTTTAAGTATGCCATGCTCCACTAGTTTTTTTTAAAAATATCGATTTTTTTTTTAATTCTATATAATAGAACACTTAAAAAAATCGAAATTAAAAAAAATCAAGAAAAAAAATAACAACTTCACAATAAAATAATTAAAAAATTTCAAGATTTATTTATTTATACCTTTTTTTAAAAAAATTTAAAAATTAAAAAATTTGAATTACATTTTTGTTTCAAAATTTTATCTAAATTTTTCATGAGATAAGGTGCCTGGGATGTGGGATGCCTGTATCCTATATCGGCCCGATTAGGTTCTGTTTATACAAATTTTTTTAACGGAAAGTTTTGAAGTTTATGTTTTCTAACTACCCGAATGAGGGGTTTATGTTTTCATAAAAAAATCGGATTTGCTAATTTTATGTTTTTTTGCGTTTCAAGCCATTCTGAATTGAATGGGACCAAATTTGGAAAAAGTATGTGCGTGTGTGTACAGATTTTTTTTGAAAATTCAAGAGCTTTTTCTTCAAGACGATTAGGCAAGCCGTTTTTTTTGTGAATAGCAGAAAAGTGAAAAAAAAATTCGTCAACGTTCTAGTCCGCAATTCTGAATCGATTTTGAAAATTCAAAAACCGTTCGAAAGATTGAATACTGATTAATTTTTGGTAGAGATCCGCCGGGCCGTTTTCTTGTAATAAAGTGTTAAAAAAAATTTCGACGATTTCTATAACTTTTTTTTGACGGTAGATACCATAGCTTTAAAGATCATACTAAAATATTACGGCTCTACGATAAGTCGTTTAATTTTTAAAATTTGTCATAATTTGCAAAAATTTGTAATTAGTATCGTTTTTTTGGCGTATTTCAAATGTGTTTGAAAAAATTCATAACTAATATAATTACAGATATTACAAATGTGTTTAAAAAAAATCAATGGGAAATTTGAATAATTGAAAAGAAAATTTGATTTTCAGAATAAACAGTTGAAAATGTTATCTAAATATCTAAATCTCAATTTTGGTTGATTATCAAATTTTTAAAGCTATCGGGAAGTTTATGCAACTTTCTTCGAGGCAAAGTGGCACTTTTAAGTAGTTAAATATATATACACACCAAATTATCAGATATTTAATGAGACTTTAACAATAAGTACAAATTATCTTTATATTTATAAGGGTTTCATACCAATATTTATCTGTTAGAATTCAATGCGATGCTTACGCGCTTAGGTATTTTGTCTCTATTGCTTTAAATAAAGTTCAAAATTAAAAAAAAAATCAAAACTAGTGGACGCATGGCATCGTGCCTTATGGCAGATTGCTAGAACTTTCCGTACCGTAATCAAACATTCAAGAAATAAAACTAATCAATAATTGTTTTGAATAATTTCAAATAGATTATTAATTATAAATATATACTGTAAACTTATAAGTGCTTTTTAAATTAGACGACGAGCGTGTTCTACAACAACGTTGTGTATGCTTGTAAAAAAAACAGTTAATTTATTTTTTTAAATTGATTTTTTTTTTTTTTTTTGATAATTAGAATTTTTTTCAAAGTTTTGAATTTTTTTTAGATATTTGAAATTTTTTGAAAGAAAAAACTTTTTTTAATTTCTTGAGAATTTGAAAATTTTTGAAAATATTAGATGTTTTTGAAACCTTTGAAATATTCTCAAGTTTTTGTAAAAAAACGTTTTTTTTGATTTTGATATTTTTTTTAATTTTTCAATTTTTTTTTTGAAAATTATGAAAAAATTAAAAAAAATGAATTTTTGAAATTTAGATTTTTTTGAAAGTTTTGAATATCTTTTGAAAAGTTTCAAAATTACGAAATTTTCTGTAAAAGTATTTTTTCACACCATCTACTCAAGCAAAATGTTGTTTGAATTAAGTTAATCGGATGATCCGTCATCTCAAAAATTGCATAGTCGTTTTTACATCCTTTGCGCTTCATACCTCCGAAATTGCAAAATTGCCTTATGTAAAAACGCCTCGCGATCGAGTTCGAACCGAATGATTTTCCAATGATAGTTATTCCATACTGTGGAGAATGTCGAGGACATTTACGGAGCATCCGATTTGAATGATCTCAGAAACATTCAGTTTGTAATGATGGGTAGAAGTGGTGATTAGGCAAAGACAGGTCCAGCCGTTTCAAAGATACGAAGCTAAATGTACAAAAAATGTCAGTTATTCAGGAACTAAGCATTCGCTTTGAACGATTCAAAAATCTTTCTACTTGTGTTGACAAAATAATTGCTTTTGTAAAATAAATTTTTTTTTTAACAAAAAAAGTTTTTGTATATCGAAAATAATTCAGATTTTAATTCTGATTCTTGTTAAAGCTTATATACTTTAAATAAATAATTTTAACTTTGCAATTCACTTTATATAATTCTTATAAATATTATAGCCCGGTCAATTTAAGCATAAAATCAAGGTGAAGGTTACTATAATTTATAATGGGCTGTAACTTGGCAAAATTGTTTAAAATACAATTATAAAAGAAATCTCAAAAGTTCTCATCGATCCGATGCGAGCTAAAAAATGCAACAAGGTCAAATATAACAAAATGACTCTTGTGCAATTTTTAGCTAAATATGCAGTTTTATCGCAAAATTACCTGAGTTAAATATGCTAATAATGATGCTGATGTACTAATTATTGAAACATATGTAGAGCAATTTAATGTGACAAATAGTACTATTGTTGTTGGTGAAAATATTGATTTACTCGTCTCACATACTGTTCGAACTCCAACTGAAAAATTATGTATTTTTTTAAACCAGAACAAGTTTATACTCAAAGTAAAAAAGAAGAAGAAGACAAAGAAAAATACAAAAAAAAGAAGAAGAACAACAAGAATATCAAGAGAACAATACGAAAAAGATGTAGAAACATTTGAAAATAACTCCCAGGAATAAATTTAGTTGCTTTTTTCATAATTACTGCTTTTATTTTTACCAACTCTAATTCACAATATGCTATTTTGCAAGTTTTCCAAAACAAACAAAATCACAACAGACCCGTGAAATAGACCTACTGGGAAACCACGGAAAAAACGATCTAAACACACTACCTCGTAGGTGGCGCTTAAACGTACTCTTCTACTTAAACGTAAGTGATACATCTTTAAAATGGTGGCTTTGAGCAAAAAAAGTATAAAACTGACCATTTAGCTAAAAATCGCAAGTAATTTTTTGACCTTTGACCTTGTGCCATTTTTTTAGCTCGCATCGGATCTATGAGAAATTTTGAGATTTCTTTTGTAATTGTATTTCAAAGAATTTTGCCAAGTTACAGCGCATTATGAATTATAGTAACCTTGAATGCGTAAATTTATCGGGTATTAGACAATGTTACAGTATTTATTTATAATGATCTATTTGAAAACATTTAATATTCCTCGAACTTTTCGTTACGGTATTGAAGTTCCAGCAATTTGCCTTAAGGCACGACTAATATCACTTATTTTCATTGAGAGTCCACAACCGCTGGACCTGCCTTTCCAAAAATTTGAACAATTTTTTGTTCAGTTATTAATTATTCAAATCGGACGCTTTGTTCTCTCAAAAACTGAATTACCGTTTCTGTTTTTTTTTGCCCCGTATCTTCGAAACGCTTAGACCTGCCTATGCTGAAAAACTAATCAGCACGTTTTCTTATCAATACAAATCGAATGTTTTTTAAATTATTCAAATCGGTTATTTCATACTGTCGAAAATGTCAAGGACATTTGTTTGAACCATATACTTGATTATTAAAATTAAAAATCTTGGTACGGAACTTGACACAAAATGTATACAAATTATCAAAATCTCTATAAAATATCTAATAATTTAATGTGCATTTGTTCAATGAACATTTTTGATCTCCAAATGGCATTTATAAACTTATTTTTAATGAGAGACCACAACCGCTGGACCTGCCTTTCCAAACAATTGAACAGTTGTTCATTGAGTCAATGTAAATAAATTGTTTTTTGAATTATTCAAATCGGACGCTACGTTTTTTCAGAAATTGAACTAACGTTTTTGGTTCTCTTTGCCCCGTATCTTCGATACGGCTAGACCTGCCTTTGCCAAAAACTAGTCAGCACGTCTCCTTGTCAATACAAATCGAATGCTGTTTAAATTATTCAAATCGGTTGAACCGTGTTCCCGAGATCGTCGACAAAAATTTGTATCCGCAAACACACACGCACATACATCCATTTTTTCTAAGGTATACCAAAATATTCAGAAACCGTTGAAATGTAAACATATATAAAAATTGTCATTATTGTTTTTTTTGCGATTACTATAACTTACCCTATGGGAAGTTATTAAACAAAATTTTAGATTTGTCAAAAATTTCAACATTCACAAAAATCTATTTTTTTCAGTTTTTGAAAAAAATTAACCCTTTCGACTCGGGAGCCGGACTGCCAGTCGGTACGCTGCGCTCGGAATATTATAGTGCTATACTCATCTCTCAACTCGGAATTTTTTTTTGTATCGAATTTTTTCAAAATGTGGTTATATTGCTATTAAATATAGTTATTATGATAATAAAATAGAAAAATTTGAAAATTTAAAAAAAATGCACTCAAAACCATGCTATATTGTTTAAAAAATCATTTCTTCACAGATCTTTATTAGAATTATGGGTATCATGAGCTAATAAATTAATTTTGTTATATATTTATTTATAAAATTAATAAATCAATCAATAATTGAATGTAATAGTAAATTAATTTTTAAAAAATAAAAAAAAATTAAATGTAAGTTTAGTTTGCGACGAGTCGTCGCCGACACGATTTGCCGCCGGAGCGGCGGCATCCGAGCTTAACGGTAAAACATATCATGCCGCCGGTGCGGCGGCATCCGAGCGCAACGGTAAAATGACTATGCCGCCGGAGCGGCGGCATCCGAGTCGAAAGGGTTAAAGCTTTTTTGAAAACATTAATTTTTTGTACGGGAAGTTTCAGCAGTTTCGCCTTAAGGCACGATGTCATGCACTACTAGGTTGTCCACGATTTCGGGCGCACGGCAACAAACAACTGGAATCAAAAAACATTTAATTCCTATTGATAGGTTTTTGGCAAAGATAGGTCCAGTCGCTTCGACAATACAGAGCAAAAATGCAGAAAATAGTAATTCGGATTTTTGCAATTAGATTGATTCAAAAAAATAGTTATTCGGGCATCCAATTAGATTGATTCAAAAAATATTTCACTTGTCTTAATGAAATGAAGAATTGAATAAATTTGTTAAGCAGGTCCACAGTTTTAGAGATCCGGAAAACAAGTTAACTAGTTGAAAGTGGCATTTAGCCTTAATGCAAGTTGCATGAATTTCCCAAAAAGTGTGGGGTAGGGCGGGGCTAGTGGAGCAAATTTTTACTTAAACGGATGTAGCTCCTCATTGAAAAGTCTCAATAAATTGCTATTAGGCATAATGGATTTGTTGTTTATCGCTTAACAAAAGTGTTAATACTAATTTTTGGTAATAAGTAAAATTTAAAAGCTACAGCTGTTTAAATGCAAAAAGTCAAGTATGCTCAATGTACCCCATAGGTGGGGCAAGTTGAGCACTAAGAAAATATAATGAAATCATAGGTTCAATGTCGATTAGTGATGAAATAAAATAAGTTTTTAATAACAAGTTCTATATTTAAAGTCTTTATTGACAGAGAAAACAAAACTTATAGTAATTTTCTTTGAATAATCAACCAAAAATAGAATCAACAAAACAATATCGTATCTTAGGAATTATTTTACCATTATATTCAGTATTTTTATATAAAATCATTATTTATTTATATTATTACTCATAGACTTAACCTAAATCTTTAAAATAATAATTAATTTCTGGAAGTTAATAGTAATTGTCTTAGTGACAGAACAAGTTTAGCAACTATGCTCAATTAACCCCAATTCGAAATTTCAAAATAAATGTGAGTTTATAAAAAAAACGTGAGAATTATACCCAGAATCTCTGTGCATATTAAAAGTACTATAATTATATGGAAGAATAACATTTACCTGATTAGAAATAAATAACATTTGACTAAACCAGACGAAAACTCGTGATTACTTTTTTACTTTTTGGTCTCAAAAGAAACAAAACGCCCGCGAGCTTCACTCACTTGTCCAGCGGCCACTAGCAATCGCGGGATGTTTATTTCTCCCAAATCTCTTTCTTTTCGCACATCTAATGCCTAAACGGACGGTGAATAGTTTTCGAGATATTTTGATTGCTCAACTTGCCCCTATGCTAACTAGCCCCGCCTTATCCTAATAATTAACTTAATTAACAAAATTGAAATTTAAATATTTGTATAAAATTTTCAACTGTTTATTTCAAAACTAAAATTACAGTTAATTTCAAGAAAACGGTCCGGTAGATTTTTTCTTAAAAGTAATCAGTATCATTCCCAACCAATATCTTTCGAACAGTTTTTGATTTGTCAAAATCGATTTTTTCTGCTATTTACAAAGAAAAGGCTCGGTCGATCGTCACACAAAAATGAGAAAAGATAGTCCACATCGAAATACATTAACTGCCTTCAAATTTCTGAAATCGGTTCAGGCGTTTTTGAGTAAACGTCGACGAAAGGTCTAATTTTGACAAATACCAAAAAAAAAAACGATACTATTTTTTGCAAACTTTGAAGAATTTTTAAAATTAAACGATTTGTCGTAGGGCAGTAATATTTTAGTATGATCTATAAGACTATGGTATCTGCCGTCAAAAAAAAACCATAAGAATCGTCAAAAAAAATATGTTAACACTTTATTACAAGAAAACGCCTCGGCCGATCTCTACCAAAAACAAATAAGCACGATTCCCAATATTATTTGAACTGTTTTTGAATTTTCAAAATTGATTCAGATTTGCGGGCTAAAACGTGGACGAATTTTTTTTTCATTTTTCTGCTACATACAAAGAAACGGCTTAGCTTATCGTCGCGCAAAATTGCTAAACGCTAGTCCTCATCGAGATACATCGAATGGCTTTTAAATTTTTGAAATTGATCGAGCCGTTTTTGAGTAAACGTCGATTTACGGTAAAAAATTTGTTCACGCACACGCACATACACACACATACTTTTTCGTAAATTTGGTCTCATTTGATTCAGAATGGCTTTGAAACCAGTGGCCGATCCAGGGGGTGGGTCACAAAATCATAAAATTAGCGAATCCGATTTTTTATGAAAACATGAACTTCTTCTTCGGGAACTAGTGGTTCATAGAATCGTGCCTTCCAACAAATTGCTGGCACTTCTCGTACCATAATAGAATATCTGAAGAATATTAAATGTTTATTAAATAATTTCATATAGATTTATTATAAATACTGTAACTTTCATTACTCGTTATATATTACTATTCGTTTAAAGACAATTTATGTTTTGGATGACCACATAGATATACGTTTACATAAAAAAATAAATAAACAAAACCTAATTAAGCAGAGTTAGAATAAAGACCTTTATCTTATATTTATAAAAATTAAGGACTGAAAAATTACATATTGTGAAAATAATTTGATTTTTTCAAAAATTTTAAAATTATGTAACAAGTCTAATTTTAACCAAATAAAAAAAGTGAAGACTTTAAAAATTTTAAATTTACAATACGGGAAGTTCTAGCGATTTGCCTAAAGGCACGATGCCATCTAATTTAACTGTCGATTGCAATACTACACTTATTATAATTTGTCTGTTGTTAAAAAATGATGCGAGATAATAATTTCGCACAATACTATTAATATTAATCAGAAACTTTTCGCGTTTGCCTAACGACTAATACTTTTTCTGTACACAAACTTTTCGACTAAACTTTCAGTGACCTGGAAAAAATTGATTATTAACTTCCCGTAGGATAAGTTATTGTAATCGTCCAAAAATCGAAATTCAAAATTTTTACATTTCTTCACGTTTTTAAGGTTTCTGAACATTTTGGCATACCTCAGAAAAAATGGATGTGTGTGTGCGTATGTAGGGTAGGGCGGGGCTAGTTGAGCATAGGGGCAAGTTGAGCAATCGAAATATCTCGAAAACTATTCACCGTGCGTTTAGGCGTTATATGGCGGAAAGATAAAGATTTGGAAGAAATAAACATCCCGCGATCGCTAGAGGTCGCTGGACAAATCAGTGAGGCTCACGGTCGTTTTGTTTATTTTGAGACCAAAAAGTAAAAAAGTCATTCATCACGCGTTTTCGTCTAGTTTAGTCATATGTTATTTATTTTTAACCAGGTAAATTTTATTCTTCCATATAATTATAGTACTTTTAATATGCACAGAGATTCTGGGTATAATTCTCACGGTTTTTTTATAAACTCATTTTTATTTTGAAATTTTGAGTTGGGGCTAGTTGAGCATGGTTGCTAAACTTATTCTGTCACTAAGACAATTACCATTAACTTCCAGAAATTAATTATTATTTTTAAGATTTAAGCTAAGTCTATGAGTAATGATATAAGGAAATAATGATTTTAAACAAAAATACTGAATATAATGGTAAAATAATTCCTAAGGTAATTAATCGTTAATTATTCAAAGCAAATTACTATAAGTTTTGTTTTCTCTGTCAATAAAGACTATAAATATAGAACTGGTTAATAAAAACTTATTTTATTTCATCACTAATCGACATTGAACCTATAATTTCATTATACTTTCTTAGTGCTCAACTTGCCCCACCTATGGGGTACATTGAGCATACTTGACTTTTTGCATTCAAACAGCTGTAGCTTTTAAATTGTACTTATTACCAAAAACTAGTATTAACACATTTGTTATGCGATAAACAACAAATCCATTAAGCCGTATAGCAATTTATTGAGACTTTTCATTGAGGAGCTAGGTCCGTTTAAGTAAAAATTTGCTCAACTAGCCCCGCCCTACCCTAAGTATGGATACAATTTTTCGTCCACGTTTTTGGACGCACGGATCAACCGATTTGAATGGTTAAAAAAACATTCGATTCCTATTGATAGGGAGATGTGCTGGTTAGTTTTTGGCAAAGGCAGGTCTAGCGGTTTTGGAGATACAGAGCTAAATGTGCAAAAAATTGCAGTTTTTGAGAAAACTAAGCGTCCAATTTAAATGATTCAAAGAACTTTCTGCTTGTTTTAACAAAATAATTGTTTTTGTAGAAAAATATTTTTGTTCCAATTTTTTTTTTCAATTTTTTTTTTTCAAAAAATGTTTTTTTTGTATAGCGAAAATAATTCAGATTTTAATTGTAATTCTGACTTAAGTTCTAATATACTTTAAACAAATATTTTCAATTTTCCAATCCAGTTTATATAATTCTTATAAATATTAGACAATGTTGTAATATTTATAATAATCTATTTGAAAACATTTAATATTCCTCGAACATTTCGTTACGGTACGGGAAGTTCCATCAATTTGTCTTAATGCACGATGCCATATTTTGGCATACCTTAGAAAAACTGGATGTATGTGTGTGTATGTGTTTTTTTTTTTTGTAGCAAAGGAAATGCTTTTACGCATCCCAGACTGTCTGTGTGTATGTGTGTGTGTGCGGATACAAATTTTTGTCATCGACTTCGGAATCACCGATCAACCGATTTGAATAATCCAAAAAACATTCGATTTGTATTGATAAGGAGACGTCCTGATTAGTTTTTTTAAGAACGTCCGATTTTAATAATTCAAATAATTCAAAAAACATTTTACTTGTATTGACTAGATGAAGAACTGTTCTAATTTTTGGAAAGGCAGGCCCAGCGGTTATAGACTCTCAATAAAAATAAGTTAAAAAAATGTCATTTGGCGGTCAAAAATGTTTATTGGACATATGTATACAAAATGATTTTTGAAATATTGTGTATTTATTTCTTATGATTATTATCCTATCAATGTTAGTATGAGTTTAGTATTTGTTACAATCACTACAATACTGAAGTTGAGTTTTAGTAAGCATCATATTTTATTTTTACTATTCCTTTACAGAGCAACGAATATATGTATCCTTGCAGTAGTGTCGGAAATAGCTTCAACATAAGCGGTGGGCACCATCTCACTGTTGGGAGAAACGGCCATGGTAACTTCCGCGGCAGTTGCTTTAGCAAGGAAAGCACTTACAGGGACAACAATGCCAGGCATTTACCTTGGGAGCTCTGGGGCCCATGGAATGGGAGTAGCTTTGGAAGCAAAGCCAGCAATTACGGAGGAAATAAGAATGGGACAAGTTACAGAGGCAATCGACTTTGTACTATTATTTTGGCTACTGCCGCCTTTGTAGTGGTGATTGCTGTTTTGGCAGTTGCCAGCTTAGCTTTATACATGGGCGCTATACGGAGCGAAGCGGATGAGCGTAAGTAATCTACAGAGCCTTATTGTACTAATCATCTGAAAACAAATCTGTCAAAGTTATTCAATGTTTTCATTGACCATATATTTAGCGCTCCCTGTACTGCATGCAGCAATTATTTATCTATTTACTTAATAATTTATTAGACGCCAATCGGCTCTATACATTTAATTATGTCTATATTAATGTAATGTAACATAATAATGTAATTCTATGTTATTTATGCAAACAAATACAAACTCCTATACATACACACGTACACACACCTGCACAAGCACCTATAAGTGAGGAATTAAAAAAGCTTAGTTTTGAGTACTGTTCATCGACCACCATTAATATTCTATTCATGGGATCGTTTAATATATAGTTTTTTTGTGGTTTTTGAAGCTTGCACAATACGTTTTGATTTTAGTCTTTGTCTAAGCCATATAAAATTTTTTCTAGTATCTCAGAAAAATGAATTAAGCATTTTACTGCCTTATGAAAAATGATATTGGCCTCGCATTTTTTTGAAAAATTTTTGCTTTCAAGTATACTAAATATGTTATAGATTTTATATAATAAATGTTTAACCATGTAAATATTTTATGAATTATAAATCGTTATTGCTTTTTATTTTTCTAGCTATGTTACATTTCGACGGAAGTTTCTTCATATCTCACGGAGACCTTTATTCACCCGCACTTCTAACATCTGATTCTTTAACATTTCGGGAAAAATCAGAGAAGTACAGTCAAATATTATCGAATTTATTTCGATCAAGTGAAATCGGCGAATCCATCAATGATTGCAAAGTAATAGGCTTTGGTGGTATAGAGAAGATAACTGTATTTTTCAGGCTCGAATTGGATCGGAGGAAGGTTCCACGGTAATGAATCAATTTAATTATATTGTGATATTTACGCGTATGATATATTTGATTTATGGTAAATGTACACTATTCCAGGATAGTACTGTTACGGGAGTTTTTCATTTTGATCGCAAAATAAAAAAACGATCGGTGAATAATAATTTTTAGAATAACACATCAATTAGAATTAGAATCCTAACAAAATAGCACGATTTTCGAATTTAAATATTAGTTTTTGAAATCGTAAAAAGCTTTTGATCGCATCGGTCGTGACTCGTGACGCGAGCGCCATTTCGTACTGGCTTGTTAGCGAGTTAGGTTAATGTGATGACTCAATTGCTTAAGGTTTTTATTCGATTTCGATAAGCTTAATCTATTCAAATTTGTAAAATTTTTGATCAGTAATAATAAGGGATTAGTTTTATAGTTAAATCGAGCATATATTTGTTTCCCGTAATTAGGTTCACACAACTGAGCCAGTAATTCCGAGAGTATCCCGTGAATTACGTAAAGTAGACTGTGCTTAAATACGGCGGTGTTTCTGGTGTTAATAAGTTTGGTAATGACTACAGAATACTGAAACGTAATTACGGTATATGTTTTTTAAAATTTTTAACCCTAATAATTGGGTTTGAAATGACCAACGTTTTCGTAAGAAAGTACACAATTTTTTTGACTTATTTGCATTGTTCCAATATATCTAGAATAAACATTCCTGTTTACACAGTAGTTTTGATTCGATTAAAGCAGTGATCCTGTGGAATCTAACCATTATATAAACTGCATATTGATAAAACGAACATACATCATAAGTTATTAAATTAATATGAATTGCAAATACTCGAAAATACGTTGCCGATGCTACTCTTGAATGCAGTAGTTTTCTAATAGTATGATACAGTTTATTAAAAACTATTAAAAATATATTCAATATCAGTAAATATTTGTGTATGATTTTAAAACGTTCTTTCAGTTTTTCAAAGAACGGTGGCTCCAATTAAATATTCACCCATAATCCTGGAAAAGGTTTTAAAAGAAATTCGCAATAGTATATTAACTGTTTTTTAAAGCTTCTAAAACATACAAAATTCCCCATCAAACTTGACTTAAGCTGGTTGGCTTTATTAATTTGAATGAAGATTATTTGCCATTGTTGGTAGAATTGTAACTTTTATTTAAAGATTAAATTTTTCATCTTGGGTTTAAATTTTATATTTATTTAAAGTTTATATTTTTGTTTAATCGCCATTAAAAATTATTCTTTCATTGTTTCATATTTTTATTTGATTTATTTATTTGCCGAAATTTTCAGTATTGATAATAATTATTATACTGTTACTATAATAATACCATCTTTTATTTTATTTTTGATTTGGCAGTTTTTCAACTTCTTATATTTTAATAATTTTTATAAAACTAAATTAAATAAATGTTTAAAATTATATCAAAGTATTATTTTTTAATTAATTATATTTTTTATAACTATTTCAAGTATATTCGTTTTATACGTCTATTTTATAGAATAGAACATTTTTAGCTCGTTCACTTTTCTACTTTTTTTACAAATCATCTTTAAAGTCAAACGTTCCTTAACATTCCGTAATATGGTACATTTACCTTAATGATATTTTGTTTCAGCACCATAAATAATGTAGAAGAAAGGTTGAAAAATATTCTTATTCAAGATACGCTATCTCATACATCGTTTTTTGGAAATATTCATATTGCCCCTGAAAGTGTCAGTATGAAGCGCCAATTACTGCAAGATGCAAGCCAGAGATTTGAGCAACTGACATCAGATAATTTGAATAGCAAAGAATCTTCAGTTTTACAAACCAAAAGCGGCGTAGTTCGCAAAGCACAAACTAATAAAACGTCTAGGTAATATAAAAAAATTAGTAATTTTCATGATATTGCTGGATATGAGTGGATATGTGTGTATCTATAGTATGTATGATAAGTCATAGTTATATAGTGTGCATAACAAGAAAAAGTGCAAAAAATTGGCATTTGTTTGCCAAAAATGATTTTTTCATGCACGTAAATTTAATCGTTAGATTTTTACAAATTGCGACAAAATACCTTTTTACTAAATTTTTGCTTCAAGATTTTGAACATTTACTTTTTTAGTCCAATAAAATAAATTTTGAAGTGAAAGTGCAGAATTTTGTTCAGAAATTTAATAATTCGTTGTTTTACTATTTTCGAACTCTGTTTCGATATAACGTTTTTTTGTAGAAGTAATAATGTTAGATTTTCTCTCTGTTGATACTGAAAGCATGATTTTTTTATACAATTCGGAGATTTGTTAGTAAATGAAGTTTCATATTCTAACAAGAATTCAAAAATATGACTTCATGGTATGAGGAAGTGCACTATGATAAAATATTGTCGATAACAACGATATATACGTCAGACATGTCAAACATACGGCCCGCGCTCCACATCCGGACCCTGGGCTGTATCAATAAGGCGTGCGATCTCAATGTATTACTGAAAAAATAATTATGTTTTTCAGAGTTTCAGACTTGTTTTTAATACTCACACTTTTAAGTAAGTTTCCACTAAAATATTTAAATTTACGATATTTTTTATGTATACGAATTTAGTTACTTAACCAGTGGCCACTTAACCGTTGCCACTGGTGGACACACGATATGAGCCGATCATGCACGCATTGACTAACTCCACTTGCGAACGTACTTGGTATATTCATACCTTTTTGTGATTTCAATAATTTTTAGGAATAATGAAAATTAGCACTGTGAAACGAAAAATAATAAGCCATTTATTTCAGAAGATATTTTCATTATCTCTATTCAGTAGTGTATATGTTCCGGCTAGGCCGGATTTTGGGTTTCAAATTCAAGAACTGCGGGTAAGAATTTAGTAAAAATACAAACCACATGTTTGTATAGAGTCTCGTGGGTCACAAAAAAAATCTTGTTTTACATAAACATACTAGAGTTTGTTACCCGGCAGAACAGAAATATTAAAACAGTCTTAAGTTTTTTAAAACTTGTACAAAGTACGGAAATAAGAGCTAATTTATTTGAAATGAATTTTCTGCTCAGTGAAAACAACAATTCACTTATTGACTCAAAATTATGACATTATTTAGTCACGTGCAAAAAAATAGAGGCAAATAGAGTCAACACAACCATTCGCACAATCAGTCACTAACAGAAAAGTAACTATTACAGGGTGTACTTTAAACTGGCTTAAAATGAGCTGGATAAAATTAGAAAAGTCCAAGTCCAATCTTGTACAATTTGAATGCGACTGCAATAAAAATACGGATTTTAAAGCCAAAACATTTTTTGAATAATGTAATATAAGTCTTCATTATATTCGAAACTAAAGTTAGAATTTTGACCAAGGATAAATTGAGAGACATAAAGCACTTTGCTAAAATTCATTTCTTCCATTAAACGTGAATACTGAAAAACTTGACAGAAATTCCAATCGACAAATTATCACAGAATATAGCTGATGGAAAAGATATTATTTATAATATTTCTGATTAATCACAAATAATATATTATGACAGACATTGATTTTTATGAAAAAGCTTGATCCAAATATTATATTTATTACTTTTTTCAGTGGGCGACTTGATTAACTCCACAAGTCATATCAAAACTTTAAATTTAACGATAATTATTAACTCAATATTGATAGTTATTATCTTTATATTTATAAATTTTTAAAAAGTACTCAATTTTCTCAGACTATGGTTGTAGCTGAGTTATTATATAAATTAGGCCTTATATCACGTAGTACCGGCAACCTGCATCGACAAATCTCACCGGGTCCATATTAGTAACATTTTGCTCTATTAGCAAAAATTATTCATTTTGTCCTTTTTCCTACCACGTTGTCAAAGAATTTAGTTTTAATAATTAGAAAATAATTCAGACTTTTACGGCCCGTCGCGGTGCAAACATTTCTTTCCAATACCTCGGGTTTCAACACTTCTAGTTCAAGTTAAGTAAATTTCAAAGATCAAAGTGAAACTGTGTTTTATTCAAGAAATAGTATTTTAGGAAGTTAAAATTTTAGGAAACCCCGGGAGAACCGCATCAGGTTTGTACAACATCTGGCGACGCTGACAAATCTGCTTAGTACTGAGCCAATTACAACATCGTTTGGTGAAGTTCACACAATATGATACATTATATCTTTCAATTTATATTATAATAGAAAATTTTGAAAGCATTATATATTGCTTCATCGCTTTCTCCACTTTCCGTTTTTTAGAGTTGGTCACTGCGTGCACTTTGTGGTTAGTCATATGTGCTATCCGGAATAGACAATTTTTGGTGTGGTCCCCACGAGTAAAACACGATGCGATTCAAGGTGTGAAGGGGGTTAATGTTAAGGGTCTAGACTAGAGGCATAGGTTTTATGTGATTTTTGAAAGGCCGTGGAAATGTATACGATATCTTTCGTACAAATTTTTTTCTTAGTAGAACATACTCGAGAGAAATCTATAAAAAATTATGTGAAAAGTTCAAGTAAATCGGTGCTAGAAATCATAAAATTTTGAGAAAAACGCATTTAAGGGGCACACCTAGTGTGACAACCTAGAAAAAAACTAGTAAATCCAGCTATGTAAAATTTTGAGGGTATATTTATGCATTTTTGAGAATACACAGTAACATTTCTGTAATAAAATATTTTTGAAATGACACGCGATCTCCAGCGGCGCCAAAAAAATGTTTCTCTACTGCTGCAGTGATTGCAGTCTTTTCCGTTGATAAAACCTAAAAAAAATCTCGTTAAACTAAAATATATTGTCTGTACGATGACCTTCGAGCAAACAAAAGAATAAAAAATTAACAAAATGGCGGCATGTTGAAACAAAAAGTTAAATTTTTCCTAAAATTTTGGTAGTTTTTCGATTTTTGTTCAGATAAAAAAACTGGAGGATCATCGTATGAAGAACTATATAGAGGAGATGCAAAAAAAATTGATAGCGATCGAATCATGTGTCCCCGAGTAATCACTCCAGCAAATTCGAAAAATGCTGTTTCGAGAGAAATGCGTTTAAAGATAAAATGATCGTTTTCACTATTATAAATGGATTAAAATCATACTTACAGATAATCTGCTATTCCAGGCTCATATAAGTTAACTTCCTCTTTCTCAAAAAGTGCTTGTTGAGATTGTTCACTCTTTTTAGAATAAATAAAATGCGCTAACTTACGAAGTTAACAATAAAACTGAATGCGAAAAATGCGTGACGAGGCAGTAAAGGAAAAATAATCCGAAAAAATTATACTTATATATTTCTGTATATCTGGAGACTCGCAATAGAAACCGGAATCGTATTACAAGGATTGAAAGGGGCGGCAGACTCCGAACAATAGCTCAAGTATATCTTGTAGCCAATGCAACTATCTATCCCTTCCACCATTAACTTATTATTGATTAAAATGTTAGATCTATTAAATGCTTTCCTTTTAGTCTTATATTATATGTGGTGTTGTAAAGACTTGCTATCAGTTCATTTGGATGATGCTCAATTTTGCTCTTGAAGTTAAAAGCACTCTTTTTCATTTCTTCGCTGATTGTGAGTGATCGGTGTCTTGATGAATTAACCATTACGGTACATACTTTGGCGCGAATATTGCTTGTCTGAGTATTTTATTTTGGAATCGTTCTAGATGTTCACGCCTTTTTTGAATATGGATTTTCCAGTTTAATTTCTTGTCCAGATACATACCGAAATATCTTACATGATCTCGGCTTGGAATTTATTTGTTATAAATTGCAACAGGTGGGCATGTACCTTTCCTAAGAGGAAACGTAATGTGACTGCAGCTGCGTTAAAACCGTAAGAGGATTTTGATTCCGGGTTATAAGACATGTGTAATCCGCGAATAAAGCCAGATTAGTATTGATGATTTGAGGAAAGTGTAAAGTGAAAATAACATAGGGCCTAAGACACTTTCTTGTGGGGTTCCCGCGTTTACTTCTCCTAATTCCGACTGCGTGCCACTTATATCAACATAAAACTTTTGGTCGCAAAGATATGATTGTAGTAGTGAGTAAATTGAATAAGGCAGATTTATTTTAACTTTATACAGACTTTGTCAAAAGCCTGAGTTACATCGAGAAATACTGCAAAACAGTACTTCTTGCAGTGTAAGGCAGCGTTGATAATGCTAAAACTCGATGAACTTGCTTGCGAACTTGGGATTAGAACTTTTAGCCGCATCTTGAAGTACTATATTGGTTAGTTTGTTTATTGCATTATTGATATCATTATCATGTTTATGGGGAATGTTACAGCCTAATTTGCTTTTAATTATATTTCTAAAAACAATCCAATTTGTCAAATAATTTGTCAGATGGTAATCACTTAAGCCAGACTTCAAAGTTGTTGAATAATTCAATATTACTGTCAATACTAGTCAATAAGTCAATACTAACACATATTGCTTGCATATAATTTGCACAGTTTCTAGATCATAATGACGAATATTAGATCTTATTATTATTGCCGATCTACTGTATGCTGTTCCATCTGGGTGTTCAGAGCTATAGATAGTAAAATTAGGTATTCTTAAATGACATTTTTCTTTTAAATGAGTTTCTGATATTAGTAGCACATTGATTGAATTGTGTGATAAAAAATATTTAAGTTCTTGTATGTGTTGATACAAGCCATTGGTGTTCCATAAGTAAATTTTCAATGATGTAGCCATTACTTAAATTTTAAAAGGATGGTTGTTAATATATTGAAGATTGTACTTATTTGTTCTGTTTTTTTTTTTTTTTTTTTTTTTAATTTATTTGAACAGCGATCAGAACTTATGGATTCTATGAGCTGTTGTGATGAATCTCTTACAAACTGCGTTTGTTTTATTATAGATGGCAACCCAAACAGTTGTCTCATCTCTATGTGCTGAATTTTTATTATTACAATTGTTGTAATAGTGATGACTTTACTTCCAAGTGGCATGTTGCCACTACCGCTATGCCCACGAAAGGCCATTTTCACTTAAAATCATATTTGAAATCTATGATTTCAAGTGAAAATTTGGTATCAAGCTGCTTTGATACCAAACCGACCGAGGTTGCATTCGAACCCGGGACTAGGATTTGCTAGCCCACGTTCTTAAATACCACGGGACCATGGCCGGCCCTTGTTCTGTTAATAATTTGATCATGTGTTTTTGTTCTGAAATGTCATTGTTATTGGTATTGTTGTTTGTAACATTGACGTTATCCGTTGAGGTTTGATTTGTATTCATATCTTGGCGAGTTGGGTAATCCAAGCTCTTTCCAGGTTGCACTAAATTAGAATTATTTTCTTGTCTTTGTGAAATTTTTGTGACAAAGAATTGGAAATTTCCTTTGAAGTTGCTCTTGGTAGACATTGCATCCTTTATAATTTGTTGGATGATTTCCGTCTATGAATAAAACACATTTAACATTTTATTAAATTTTTCTGTCCAGGAACAATCTTTGGTTGAATGATCTCCTGCACACTTCACACATCTAGGCAATCTAAAACAATAATTTTTAGAATGTCCTAGACGTTGACATTTGTAATATTTCTCGAGCTATGTGAGTTGGCTCAATCTCAACACTGATATTGTAGAGGAAATTAATTTTATAAAAGTCTTCATTGTTTGGTTTCTGCTCTAGATCTATTGAAAACATATCAAGCGGATATTTTGTGTACCTACTTTTTATATTTGAGATATTTATTACCGAATGTTCTAGGTTCTCAATTTCAATTTTTAACAATTCCGTATTCCTGATATGGTTCAAGTTTTTAACAGCAAATTTCAGTGGCTTTTTAAAGCGGTTTTGAAAAGAATGCATTTGGGTGTTTCTATTTTTCAGTTTCAATTTTAAGATCTTGTTATAAGTTTCTGCATTTTCTAAAGTTAATTTGACTTGTGTCGCATTTATTATTTTAATTTTGTCTAGGTTCTTGGCTTCAGTATCAAGCAGATGAGCGAGTGGGTTGATATCACAAACTTCATGAATAAAAATTGGTAGTGGTCTTATTTCATTAACAGTATTTTGTATGTGCGCAGTTTCTCTACTTATTAAAATCTCAAAAGAATTTTTAGTAGGGGTGGGGTTGAGCCAGTAGACGAAACTTGAGAAATTTCTTATATCATTTCGATTCATTTTTACATTCCTCTTAGATTCGATTTTTTAACTAATTTTGCTATATTGGTATCATTATTATTGTCAAATTGATGTCTTTTTAATGCACAACTGTTGTCCATTGCTGTTTTTGATTGGATGATGCGAGTTGTCCATCCCTGACTTGAGCGGCACTGGTATCTTGTCGAATGATATCGCTTGTGTCTATTTCAGATGTATTTTCAATAACATTACTGTCATTATTTGTTTTTTTTTTAGTTCGTTGCAAATATTCATGGAATTCTTTCATTTGTTGAATGATTAATTCGGTATTATTACGGGGATTGTCTTGTAGAATCTTGTTGACTTCCACTATAGACAAAGAAGATGTTGATGGACACTCTGAAGGGTCGTTGGTATTCATACTTGATAAAGACACATACAATAAAACACTGATTAATATTTCACACAATATGAATATTATTATATTCAATATATATAATATGAATTTAACACTTTTGATAGACGTAGTTTATTTATAATCCAAGCATATCCCGCAGTCGCTCGTCAGCTACCGAGCAGGTAAGACCTCCCGGTAAATATTGTCAAGTGTACAAGTGGAATAGTTTATGTGAAATTACGCAATAGTGTTATTATCTAGTTCTAGTGTATTCAGAAAAACATACACTATCATTAGTGCAGTGTTTTAAAATGTCATAACAAATGTTACCCGTAAGGGTATGCATTTTGTACAATCGTACAGTTTGTAAATATGTTAGAACCATCAAAAAACAATAATATAACAGAACTTTAATGTTCACTACCGCTAGTAGAAACGAACGAAGTACTTTATGATACTTCACGCACCAATAGTGAATTGGTTCAACGTCACCTCGAAAGAATAAAACAAATACGCAATCAGCATAACCTGCACACAAATGAAAACAATATGGAACTGGACTCTGACCCCTCAACTCTGAGGCAAACACACAAACCGTCCGTTAATAAATGCAATAAACAACCTTTGAACTCTGCTGAATCTTTGAGGCAGGTACCAAAATTTACTGTTAAACACACAAAGCAAAATAATAACATTGAAAATAATGCGGTATTAGTCAGCGAACCTTCTACTTCGGGACTGATTTCTAAATTGTCCGTTGTAAATAATAACAAACAAATTATGAATAACATTGAAAACAATATGGAGTTAGACACCGAATCGTCAGCTGCTTGTCAGGTAGCTAATCCGTCCGCTATTAAATGCAGTTCACAAAATCTTGACAGCAATCAAGAATGGAAAGTTGCTACGAATAAAAAACGACACCAAAGTGAATCATTATCTAATAATGACTCTGCAAAAAAAGTAACCTCCAAGGATTATTGGCTCCGTCGCCCACAAAAAATTATTATGAAGTTTTGGCCAAAAATACCGCCTTACCATTAGAAACCCAAAATAAAAAAACGCAACCCAGCAGACCTCCTCCAATATTTATCCACGAAATAGGAGATATCAAACCGCTAATGCAATTACTCGAAGACGAAGCCCCGAAACAATATAGCCTAAAACTGATCAGTTCTTCTCAAGTAAAAATCAATCCGGAAAATAGCAAATCTTATAACAAAATTTTAAAGATGCTGAAGGAAAGAGATACACAACTATGCTCATTTCAAGAAAAAAGCAAACGAACGTTTAAAATTGTCGTAAAAAATCTACATTTCAGCACGGACACCAAGTTGCTTAAAGACGAAATTGAAGAGTTAGGTCACAAAGTAGTTCGTATCGAAAACATGAAAAGTAGAATTTCAAAATATCCTTTGAATATGTTTACTGTTGAGTTAAAACAAAATCCGAATAATAAAGACTTTTACAAAATCGACTACTTATACAAAACTAAAGTGCAAATCGAATCTAAGAGGTTTTCAAGGGAAATCGTTTAATGTACACGCTGCCAAAGGTACGGCCATACAAGAAATTACTGCCACCGCACCCAAAAATGCGTGAAATGTGCTCAAGATCATTTTACAAAATCGTGTAAATGGGAAAAAAGGTCGATCAAGTCAAATGTGCCCTTTGTGGAGAGGATCACCCCGCCAACTACAAAGGCTGTAGCATCTATAGAGAACATTTTTAAAGAAAATATCCTCCTTTACGACAAAGAACCGCAACGACTCCAAACTCTACTTCAAATTCTATCCTAAGACCAGGACTAACTTTCGCAAACATTACCAGAAACAGCGCAACACAGCCCTAAGACGCAACGAACACAAACAACAACAACATCGGCCACAGTAATAACACTGATAACAATACAAATAATATAACAAACGACTTTACCGAACTAAAAAATATGATAAAAACATTGACAGGACAAATGAGCACAATGCTCAATTTACTCACGACCATTTTAAAAAATAAAAAATAATAAATCGAACGGCTTGAGCAATCATGTCTAAGAACTTAAATATTTCCTATCCAACAATAACATAGACATTATGTTAGTTTCCGAAACTCATTTCACCGATTTACACCACAGCACACGTTTTCAAAACTACCGACTATACTACACTAACCATCCGGATGGTAGACTACATGGCGGTACGGCAGTTATCATCAGAGCTAACATCAAACATTACGAGATGGAATCATTTAACACCGACTTCCTACAAGCGACAAACATCTCAGTAGGCCTCATGACTCACCAACTCATTGTGTCGGCAATCTACTGTCCGCCGAAATATAAAATTACAGAAAATCAGTTTTCAAAATTTTTCGACAGCCTTGGAAATATGTTCATTGCTGGCGGAGATTTTAATGCCAAACACACATTCTGGGAGTCGAGATTGATCACCCCGAAAGGCTGACAATTATATAATGCGATTAGTACTAATGACCTCAGAGCATTTTCAACGGGTGAGCCCACTTACTGGCCAAGTAATTTAAACAAAATTCCAGATCTTAGTGATTTTTTTTATCACAAGAAACATTAAAAAAAACTGTACGGAATTAAAATCAAGCTTGGACCTAAACTCTGACCACTCGCCTATATTTCTTCAATACTCGACTCAAACACCGGCCAAAATTTCAAGTTTAATCACAAATAAATTCACAGATTGGAACCTTTACCAAAAAGAGGTAGAAGACAATATATCTTGTAATATTCGTCTGAAAAGCGAAACTGATTTGAATAATGAACTAAAAAACTTTACAAATATAATTCTTGAAGCAGCCAAGACATCAACTCCTCAAGTGGATCATTCAAACGACCACTCCCTGCCAATTGTCATTAAAAAAACTATAGCATATAAAAGAAAACTACGAAAAATTTGGCAAATTACCAGATCACCCGAAGACAAACAAAAATTTAACAGAGCGTGCAGGGATCTCGAAACATTACTGCATAATAAATTATAAAAATGATTGTTTTTAAAAGAATCTGCATAATCTTTCAGGAAGCAGTGGTACAAATCATTCTTTCTGGAGAGCGACCAAAAAACTAAAACGACCCACTATACCTATTCCACCATTAGGAAAATCAGATGGTTCTTGGGCAAGAAGTCCTAAAGAAAAAACTGATGAATTTGCCGAATATTTACGCCTCACTTTTCAGCCCTACCCGAGTACATGCGATCCAAATGATACTACGTTTATCTACGAGTTTCTACAGAACTCGTTGTCGATTGTAACCCAGCCTGTTAAACGTTTCACAGTGAATGAAGTAAAGCAACAAATCCTGAAAGCAAATGCAAGAAAATCTCCAGGGCCAGATAAAATTTCTATCACAATGTTGAAAAAATTACCCGATAAAGCTATCAGAATGATTTCAATAATTTTCAACTCAATACTGAGGCTAAAAACTTTTCCCCAGGCATGGAAAATAGCAAAAATCATTTTGATTAACACCAGGAAAGGACCCTCATCTCGTTTCATCTTACAGGCCGATCACTTTGCTGCCTTGCATTTCAAAACTTTTTGAAAAACTGATCCTTTGACGAATCAAAGATATCCTGCAGGATCAGGATCTAATTCCAAACCACCAATTAGGGTTCCGCGACCAACATTCTACTATAGAGCAATTTTATAGGATTGTAAACATAATTCAACGTATTCCATAGAAAAGAGTATTGTTCTGTAGCCTTCTTAGATCTCACGAAGGCATTTGACAAAGTATGGCACACAGGCCTAATGTACAAAGTAAAAAGATGTCTTCCAGATACTTCATTTCAACTGATAAAATCCTATCTACAAAATAGAAAATTTTTCGTCAGTATAGCTAATACAGACTCAAATATCACTAATATAAATTCCGGGGTGCCTCAAGGGAGCGTCCTTGCTTCTACATTATTTTTAATTTATACAGCAGATTTTCCAATCTCTACGGACAAAAGTGTAGCCACATTTGCTGATGATACGTGTATTGTCGCCGTAAACAAAGATCCATTGGCAGCATCGTGCAGTCTTCAGCAACATCTCAAAAAAGCTGAAAAATGGTTTTTACTGTGGCGAATAGAGGTCAACAGCTCAAAATAGGTCCATGTAACACACTATGCAATCAAACATGTCCTGCAGTTGAACTTAACAATACAATGATTCCTCCCAAAGAGTCGGTGAAATACCTCGGCATCCACCTGGATAGGAAATTAAATTGGAAACAACATATAATTAATAAAAAACAGCAATTAGATCAAAACTTTAAAAAATTCTACTGGCTACTAAACAAAAATTCTGAACTCTCAGTTTACAATAAACTGTTAGTATACAAGGTGGTACTCAAGCCCATATGAACCTACGGTCTCCAACTTTGGGGTACAGCAAAAAAAAGCAATCTGAACATCATCCAACGTGCTCAAAACAAAATCCTGAGGCAAATATTAAACGCTCCTCGCTACACCCCTTCATGGATTATCCATCAAGATATAGGCTTGCTCACAATAGAGGAACACATTTTAGTGGTTGCTTCTAAATATAAAAATAGGATAGACGTACATCTCAACGAACTGGCCAGCAGAGTTTACCTGGATAGTCAGCCTAGCAGATTGAAAAGAAAGGTGCCACAAGACCTCATCTAGTCCAGTTAAACCTAATTACTTCTCTTTTTTATGTTTTATTTGATTGTTTGTTTTTTCTTATCGTTTTGTTTTTTTTTTGTTTTTCTTTTCTTTTTTATTTTATTATTATTATTTTTTTATTATTAACATGTGTTATATATACCTAGTAGACACGCCGCTGGGCGTTGCTACTATCTTCTTGTTTATATTATATGATAATAATTGTTAGCAATCTCTGCTTAATGTTAATGAATATGTAAAACAGATTGCAGAATAAATTAAATGAAAAAAGCATATCCCGCAAGGGAAATGCGCACATTGAGATCGTCAACAATACACGTATAACTCGTATGCACTCCGTTTTATCAAGATAATTTTATGTGTTTATGTAACACTTACACTTTAATTTTACTGCTGACGATGCGTTCATTTCAACGTCAGAACAATGAATGAATTTATGGCAAAATGACTAATAATTGTCGAGTTGTAAAATTTTTCTGTATCCGACGCAATTGAACAAAATTTCATTCATTTTTCTTGAACGATAGACAAAAAAGTTTGTATATTTCAAACGTGAAATGAGATATAATCGTGTATTGTTGCAAATTTTAGTTTGTTTTAATTTTATTTAAACATAGTTTTTTTATAAAAATTATATTAAAGTCTTTTGATTTAACATTAATATTGTGAATTTGCAACAGATAAATTCGGAATCAATTTTGTCGCGAATAAATGTTGTAAAATCGAAATATTATTTAAATCTAGTCTGATAGCAGTCATAACAAAATATTCCGGATTTATATGTATTATATTAGCACCTAGTTTTAACCTGAAACGTAGTTTTAATCTTGAAATATACGTCTACATTTACAATAATGCCCATGACAAGACACGGTAGGGTGCATTGCCGATTTGAGCAGTGAAATAAAATTCCAACAAAATGATTCATATTTTTTAGGTGCAAATGAAAAACGGAAAACTTGAGAACAAATTAAATTTTATAATTATTTTTGAAGGGCAAAAAACGAATTAATTAATTTTTATTGATATGAATAAAATGTGGTAAACTTTATGTATGTAATAATACATTTTTTGTGGTATGTAAAATATTTCTCATTAAATAATAATACATTACCTTGCCGTTTTTACTATCTACATTTTAACAATTTATTATATATAAATATAATTGATTTTTATATCATTATTGTTAAAAATTATTTGAAAAAAATTATATATTATTCTTATGCTATTGAATTTATGGATTTTTATTTCGCAAACTAAGGTGTTAACGGTTAATTTATAAAATTTCAGGCATTGGAAAAACCAGATTAAATTCATTTGTAAACTTTCGGCATGAATATTTCTGTTGTCATTCAGGACAATGGTTATCATAACAAAAAAAGGATTAATGCATTAAACGCTATGTTACCTCTTTCCAAAAGAAATACCTATACACTATTGACAGGCATCTAATAAAATAATTTAAATAATATTATTAATAAACTAGTGATGTATGGCAAATTGCCGGAACTTCTCGTTTTCGGAATTGCCGGAACAAAATTTTCGAGAATTATTAAATATTTTCAAACCAATTATTGTAAATACTGTAACATTGTCTAATACTTATAAGAATTGTATAAACTTAATCACATAGTGAAAATTATTTATTTAAAGTATAAAGTGAGCTTTAAAACATTAGCCATAATTAAAATCGAAATCTGAATTATTTTTGATAAAAAAAAATTGAAATAATTTTTTTTCCAAATGCAATTATTTCGTCAACGCAAGCAGAAAGTTTTTTGAATCATTGAAATCGGATGCTTATTCTCTAAAAAACCGCTATTTTTTATACATTTAGTTCTGTATCTTCAAAATGACTGGACCTGCCTTTGCCAAAAACTAATAACCACTTCTCCCAATCATTACAAATTGAATGTTTTTTAGACCATTGAATTCGGATGCTCCTTTCTCTCAAAAACTCGATTTGTATTTTTGCACTCTTTGCTTCATATCTCCGTAACGGTTGGACCTGCGTTTGCCAAAAACTAATCAGCACATCTCCCTATCAATAGAAATTGAATGTTTTGTTAACGATTTAAATCGGTTGATCCGTGCGCTTGAAAACGCTAAGGAAAAAATGCGGACACACAAAACACACACATACAAACACATCCATTTTTTCTGAGTTATGCCGAAATATTCAGAAACCTTCAAAACGTGGAGGAATGCAAAAATTTTCATTTTTGATTTTCGGCCTATTACTATAACTACCCTACGGAAAGTTAATAATTACTTTTTCTATTTAGCGAATAATAATGATAATATATCAAACTAACAACAATGAACGCACAAAAATATCTTAATTAAAACAGGTACTTATTATGCACAAGATGTATTGTTAATTTAAATCTTGCATTTGAGTTATTCTCATTGCAAATAGGGTAGGGCGGGGGTAGTTGAGCAAATTTTTACTTAAACGGATGTAGCTCCTCAATGAAAAGTCTCAATAAATTGCTATACGGCTTAATGGATTTGTTGTTTATCGTTTAACAAAAGTGTTAATACTATTTTTTGGTAATAAGTAAAATTTAAAAGCTACAGCTGTTTGAATGCAAAAAGTCAAGTATGCTCAATATACCTCATAGGTGGGGCAAGTTGAGCACTAAGAAAGTATAATTAAATCATAGGTTCAATGTCGATTAGTGGTGAAATAAAATAAGTTTTTAATAACCAGTTCTATATTTATAGTCTTTATTGACAGAGACAACAAAACTTATAGTAATTTTCTTTGAATAATTAACCAAAAGTAGAATCAACAAAACAATATCGTATCTTAGGAATTATTTTTCCATTATATTCAGTATTTTTGTTTAAAATCATTATTTCTTTATATTATTACTCATGGACTTAGCTTAAATCTTAAAAATAATAATTAATTTCTGCGAGTTAATGGTAATTGTATTAGTGACAGAACAAGTTCAGCAACTATGCTCAACTAACCCCAACTCGGAATTTCAAAATAAAAGTGAGTTTATAAAAAAAACGTGATTATTATACCCAGAATCTTTGTGCATATTAAAAGTACTATAATTATATGGATGAATAACATTTACCTGATTAAAAATAAATAACATTTGACCAAACCAGACAAAAACTCGTGATGAATGACTCTTATACTTCACTCATTTGTCGAGCGATGGCGGGATGTTTATTTCTCCCAAATCTCTATCTTTCCGCACATCTAATGCCTAAACGGACGGTGAATAGTTTTCGAGATATTTCGATTGCTCAACTTGCCCCTATGCTCAATTAGCCCCGCTCTACCCTACGTTACTTTATATTTATATTTAAAAATTTAAATATAAATAAATGCTACACATAATTTACAAATAAATATGTACACATATATTGCCTATAGCAATTTTAAAATATATTTCTGTATTTTATGAAAAATGCTATCGTTTTGTGTCATTTTATAACTATGGTTATATATCTAGGTTTAATCTGGTTGCTCCGATCTCCACCAAAACTGCAAAAATTATTTTGATCGCCTGGATTGTAAAGTTTTATATCGATTTAATATTTTAGTATGTTATTTTTAAAGGTATGACTTATCGAAATTCGATTTTTTGAAAATTTCACACTAGGTGTGACCTTTAACAAATATATGTTCTATGGTCAAGGGCAGGAGCGATAGTTAAAAATTTTTGTAAAATTAGTTGGATCTAGTATTAAACAAATTATTACAGTAAATGTGTTGTACGATAATTGGACTCATTTGTTAACTGATTTACATTTATTCCAAAAATTATAGAACACATTAAAATATCGATTAATCAAAGTTATATTAATTACATACTATAGGTGTTAGCATATACTATAAATAAGAATTTAAGCATAAATATTATTATTTATTAAAAAAAAAATAGGCAGAAGTATGATATGACTAGAAATATGTAAGTGCCAAAAATTAAATATTTTTTAAATATTTGCAAAAAAATCAAGTTTAGTGCAAATACACATTGCTTTGTTTTATCCAACTACACCATTCATAAATATATCAACATATAAAAGAGTAAACAACATATTTCGTAGATTTTAATAAAAACCACAGCAAATGGGCCGTACATGCTAGTATATATATATACAATGAAAATGAGTTTACGCGCACCAGATTTATATTTTATGCCTGGGTTTATTGATTCTCAATAATACCAACTAAATCCTTTTCTTTCATTTTTTTCACCACAATATTACTTCATTCGAGAAAGATATAGCTACTCATTACTAGCTCCTCTTGGCTTATAATGACTTGCCATGCAAATAAGCTGGTGGCCTTCTAGGCAGCCTTCGATGTTATCATCACATCTATTACTGAATCTGACATAATTTTCAATGTAATCACTATTTGAGCACTGCAATGTGGGTACAAGAAGAAAACTTGCTCTACATTTTTCATATTTTTTTAAGTTTCAAGCGGTGTAATAATGCTTGAAAAAAAGCCGTTTCTTTACAACATCTATGTAAGGTAATAATTGACATCTTCGCGTCTCCAATTCAGCCGAATTTTGATTTTAAGTATTATTTATAATGCGGCAACTTATATTTTACTGCGGCATTCTCACTGGTTCCTGCCGTTCTTCTATTCTGAGGTTTTTAGGATGACGTTTTTATTGGTAAAGGTTTTTCCTATGCCAAAACTTTGAAAGGCCGATTTCCAGAAACAACGTAGACTGGTTTCTCTGATATTGGACAAAAGACCGAAGACACTCAGACGGCCCATCCATTTTTATGGTTTTTTAATCTTGAACCACTGAAAACAAAAATATCCATCTAATCTGCTTTGAATCTGCAGCATTAGGTCGGTGCCTAAATGCAAGGACAACTTTAACTTTTAAAGTTTTAGCACCTTATAATCAATATTAATAATTTATAAAATTATCAACAAAAATATGATATAGTATTGCTATATATATAAAATTACAGATGTACAATTAAAAGTCGCGCATTCAAGTACGCTTTCTAAAAACAGAGTAAAAATATTATTACGAACACAACAGCTTATAGGACTATTAAATTTTGTAGTTGTATCAACTAAATAAGAGCAAAACTGGGACTAAAAATATGAAAGACTTTTTTAAACATAACTTAGTTTTGTTTTAAAAAAACTGAGTGAAAACGTATTAAAAACTTTTTTGATTTTAATGATATATTTGTTGAAATTTCAATTTGTATTGCTAAATTTCAGAAAACCGCCATCATTTGTAAATGAGCCTGAAATCGATTTAGAAAAGTTGCCAGTAATTCAAGGATCATTCGAGATAACAAAAACTGATGCAGATATATCGGTTAAGAAGAAATCTGATGACAGAACACTTATAAAAGCATATAAGGATCAGCGGCTATCTTACACCGAGAAACCCAGCACTATCAATATAACTGAAACGATGAGCAGAAATATCACATCCACGATTACAACTACCGCCGGTAATATATCATATTTCAATCTTTTTTTTTTTAAAAAAAAACATATATAAATTTCTTTTTCACTTCCAGTCACAGAATTTCCAAAAATAAGACTCGCCCCAACAAAAATATCTACAACAACAAGGAATTATGAATTGGACAGATCTATATCAAGTGTAGGTTCTTTATTAAAAAATTCAGATTATGATATAAATAAACAACCATGGAGGCCAATACAACCTTTTAACGAAGATCATCTAAAAAATGAAGATTCATTGGTTCGTCAACTCCCTGTGATTCTCGAAATAAAAGATGTCCAAATAGAGAACAGAAAAGACGATATAATTCTAGCAAAAGATGATGTAATTTTGTCATTTCGTCCCGAGAATATGTATATACCCAAACAAAAAGAACGAATTGAAAACGTATTTAATAAAAATGATGATTTCTATGCACATTTACACAAAGAACCCATGTATCCGTACGATATACCTAAAGTTCGTTCAAAACAGAACGATAAAATACACTTATTGGAAGGTAATAAAATGTCTATAGGTCATGGAAAAATATCTACAACAAGTCCAGTATACACGAGTTTTACAAACCTCGCGTTGAATGATTTCAAAATTGAAAAATTAGGATCAATAAATGTGAAACCTCACCCAATCCCCGTGAATAAAATCGTAACTGAAACTTATCAAGAGATACCCGATTTTAAGTATTTGAGCACAGATTTTAAAGAGGAAATATCGACATTCGAAAATCTTTTAAATTCACATTATACTAGTACAGAGCATTACGAATCGGAAGATCAGAATAACAATGATCTCACAAAAACTACGTTTGAGACAGATGACGTAAACATCAAATTTACTACAATATCAAGTAACCCTAAAAATGATTTTCAAAAGGTTGATTCTTATGAGACACTACAACCTTTTGATATTTTTAATAAAAAGATAAATCGCGAAAAGGATGGCATTGAGCAATCAACAATGATTTGGGAAAGAACCGAAAGTGTTAATGACAAAATTGGGTCAGTAGAAAACTATGTTGGAAATAAATCTGATGTAAGAATACAAAATCAAGGACTGGGAATGATGGGGAATACGCAAGAATCTTCAACCGTAATGTATTATATTTCTGATAATTCATCTAAAAATGGTACTAAGCTTTCTCAACCTGATGCAACTGTTATAATGAACACAAAACAACTATTTGAAAAGCATGATGAAGAATTGAATACATTTGTAACGCCAAATTCTGAGCGACTTAATATGCACCTTATTTATAATAGCTCTAAAATTAATACGGCGAATCGTACCGTTACATCATTTATTAACCTAGATTCTATAAATTACAATTCTGGTTCAGGTTCTAGTGGAGTACATGGACCATTCCAATCATCAAAATGGGAATATGTCAATGGCACAAAAATACCTATGCGCAATTTAACAAATACTAATAAGGTTTTCAATGAAACTTTACAAGCACTTGTTGTGCACAATACTACACCTAAATCAATTTATCAGAATTCTACCATTGCGATTAAGAACAAAGAACCTTTTCTTCAAAATATAATACTACAGAATAATTCAGAATCAATAATAGTAGAATCGTCATCAGGTCATACAAAACCAGATATCCAAAGACTTATCAATATAGATTTCCCCGAAGAAGACGTAAAATTGATTGTGAAGAACAAAGACGCTCCGCTTCAAAATTTATCTTCCATATTTGATTCAATTTCATCAAAATTAGGTATAGCTCCCAATATTCAAACTAAGACTCCACCATTCCGTTTGAGCATCAAGAAACAAACTACAATAAAACCATCAGCAACAGAAACAACAAATTCATCGAGTGAAAATGGTAATCAAGGGATTGTGGAACCAGTAGACCCCAATATTGCAGAAATATTACTCAAAACCCTCAACTCTACATTATTAGAAAATTTTGCAGAAGTTGTGACATTGCGGCCTGTTAAATCTAATACGGGAGTTAATGGTAATTTAAGACCAAAGCCAAAACTAAAAAAAAATAATGATGCTGTTGCAGAGATAAAACATTTTACACAAAGCGATAAAATTGTGCTTCATTCAACTATTCTGAGTAGCTTACAAATATTTGATGCAGATAAATTACCCGATGTTTTAGAAAATAGAGAACTATCGTTTAAGCAAGAAAAGATTAAGCAAAATACGGAAAGTCCGAATGTAAACTTTGGCACGGTGACTTCTATGAGTAAAGTTATATCATTTGGAAACCATGATACATCTACTACAGTAACAACCACGACAGTCGCAGAGCCTGTTGTTGACTCAAATATATATATTGGACAAATGCAAGAAGCAGAGTTATTATTAGACAGAGAACTAAATGAAACTCCATATTCAGAAATTATTCATGATTTAAATCAACAAGCGAGTTCTCATACTGAACGTTCACAAAAATTTATTGTTGCGGGAAATAGAAATAAACATCACTATGAGGACAATAAAAATTACTTATCAAATAAAAAAAATAAAGATGATGAAATCAATGTTGACATTAGTATCTTAGGCTCGATTATCGATTCATCCAAGTTAAGAGCCCAATCAAACAATCCTAAACTGTCTATGGATCATTTAAAAATTCTAGCGAATATTGCAAAGATAAGCGATAGTAATAACAAAACGTTGAATTCAAATGAATCTTTATCTAAGAATTATACTATAAATCAATCTGGTTTGAAGATTTTGACAAAAACATACAATAAAATTTTTGAGAATGAGGAAAAAAATATAAAAGTTGAAAAGTATGAAAACATAGGTATGTAGAAACATTTATAAAAATAAAAGAAATCTAAAATAAAATTTGTTTTTCTTATAATAATTATAAATATTTTAAACAGTTCTTTAGATTTTAATCTTTTTTGTAGTAGGTAGGTAGTAGATAAACGAAATGTGATTTTTAAAGGTTTAATGGCTATTTATTACATATTGTATATTAGTTTTATTTGTCCGTATTATATCATTAATTACATTAATGGGTTAATGTTTTTCTCTTCCTATCTTGCAATTTACTAATTAATTAAAAAAAAATTAAATTATTTCAGAATTTTCAGAATGTAGTAAGAATTTCTCATTGAGATGCGACAATAACCAATGTTTACCTGAGACAGCAAGGTGTAATAGAATTACTGATTGTAAAGATACATCAGATGAGCAGAATTGCACCTGTGCTGATTATTTAAAATCAAAATTTTTGATGCAAAAAATTTGCGATGGGATTGTTGATTGCTTGGATTTTTCAGATGAAAGCAACTGTGGTTTGTATTAAACTTGTAGTTTAAAATGCGCAAACGAAATAAATTATTTCATTTAACTTCACTTTTATTTTTTAGATTGGTGTGCTGTTGGTCAATACGTATGTTTGAATTCTAAAAAGTGCATTGATCAACGCAAAATTTGTGACGGCATTATAGATTGTCCAAAAGGCGACGACGAGAAAAAATGCATGCGTTTATCACCTGACAACAACACAGCTGATGATTTGCATTATATCTCTCAAGGTAAATTATTTTTTATACCAACATACATTTAGTAAATACTTCATTTTTATAACTTAATATTTATATCTCTAGGCTATCTTATGATTCGCAAGCGAGGAATTTGGGGAAAATTTTGTGTGCAAGACTTCGAACAGATTATATCAAAATCAAAAATATCTTGGCAAATCAAAGATCTTGGCAGAGCCGTTTGTAAAACTATGACTTATGAGTACGAATATATAAAATATAAATAATAATTAGCAATATTAATAAAATGTTTCTTAATTTTGATTGATTTTCCATTGAATAACGAAGTGTAATATCTTTCATAATCTTATTTATAGGGGTTGCGAATTTATAGATCACGTAACTTTGCATGAAACTGACGAGAACATGAAAGATCTATTTTTTCAATTGGTTTATATTAAGAAAAATAGATCATGCATTGAAAATAGTAGGAATAAAGATTCAAATTATGAGAATGAATGCAGTACTAATGGTGAATATGCTGAAAAATTTGTCTTTGGCTCCGATTTTTATTCAAATAATACAAATTTTAATAAGGAAAACACAAACGAAAATCAGTTAATTTTTCAACAAAGCAAGTGCCCGACGCAAGAAGTTTTGATGATAAAATGCTCCCAATTGAAGTGCGGAATCAGGCCACAAATCGTTGAACACAGTGCAATGTAAACAATTTTGTGAAATAATATTTATGCATTTGCTCATCTAATCTCATATTTTAATTAATATCACTTAGAGCTAAAACTTGGTCAACACGTTGGCCGAGAATTGTTGGAGGTGCAAATAGCGGACCTGGGTCTTGGCCTTGGTTGGCTGCTTTATACAAAGAAGGAAAGTTCCAATGTGGTGCAACGCTGATCTCGACGAAGTGGTTGGTGTCAGCGGGACATTGTTTTTACAAGTTAGTATTGAGAAAGTAAAATCAATATAAAACATAAAGAGAAATTCGACTATATTTTTTTTATAAAACCAAACAATTGTTCTAATTTTTTATTAGTGCAGAAGATAATCGTTGGGTTGCCCGTCTCGGTTCATTAAGACGAGATACAACTTCTACTTCGGTTTTTGAACAGCAGCGTAGAGTGGACTTAATACTACTACATCCTGGTTATGTGGATGCTGGTTTTGTAAATGACATAGCACTTTTACGACTAGAAAATGATATCAAAGAAAGCGACTATGTGCGTCCAATTTGTCTCCCAGAAGCTAACGATAATAGCCTCCGAGATGGACGCTTCTGTACAGTTGTTGGATGGGGACAGTTATTTGAAGTCGGAAGAATATTCCGTAAGTTTCGCCATAAAACTTAAAAAATGTGATTTTATGCAATTATTTAAAAAAAATGTATTTAGCTGATACGCTTCAAGAGGTTCAATTGCCTGTGATTTCTACATATGAATGCAGAAGGAGAACGATTTTTCTACCTTTATACCAAGTGACTGACAACATGTTTTGTGCTGGCTACGAAAGAGGGGGAAGAGATGCTTGTTTAGGAGACAGCGGTGGTCCTTTTATGTGCCAAGTACAGACATTTAATAGAAATAAATTCAAAACCTTACACTCAGTTAAATTGATTTATTCATTTTTTTTAAGGAAGATGACAACCGATGGATTCTCTACGGAATTACCAGTAACGGTCATGGGTGCGCTCGGGCGCATCGCCCAGGAGTTTACACGAAAGTATCAAGCTACATGGAATGGGTAAATTGGATCGTAAATAGCACTGATTCATTTAAGAAAACAACACCATAAATAGCACTTATTTTTTAAATTTAAATTACAATCAGGAATCATGAAACAAATTAAGATATACCAAATATTTTATCGAGGGATAATTAGTTGGCTTTTAGCAGCTGGTGTGTTTTATTCATAGCTGTTTGTGGATAAATGAAAATACATTTATATTGTAGTGTAGTTACCCTTATATTTTCATAACTCTTAGCATAATTTAAGAAAATTATTTTATAAAATATTATTAGATTGTTATAACTCTCTTTAATATATATATATGCTATAAGCAAATTAACTTATAAACAAAAGGCATTTACCATATATATATATATATATATATATATATACATGTATAAATATATATGCATCATAATATATATATATATATATATATATATATATATATATTGAAGAGGTATTAATTATGGGTTCTCTTCTTGATATGTAAAAACAAACACTTTTTAAGATTGATGGATTTTATTTTAAATTGTAACTCACATTATTGGGTGTTGATATTTTTAATCTGTACTTGTTGGCGGTTCAAACATAACTAACTCCCGCTCACTAATAATCAGTTTTTACCTGATTCGACCCTTATTGTCGGTTTGTATAAAAGTTTTATATAAATGGTACCAACATACGAGATTTAATTACAAACATATTTTAATGAACATGTGTTAAACATAAAATATTATAATAAATACATAATAGTTCTTAACACCTCCCTTGCAAAAATAAAGCCGTCCTCGGCGTATTATACAAAGAAAAATTAATTTTACCACATTAGAATACAAAATACTTATTAAAATATTATAAACATTTGCAATAATATAAGGGTTAACATATCAAAGATTTAAAAATTTTATTAAATAATTTATGAAATTTAAACTTAACACATTGCTATTTACACTTAATTATAAACTAACTCCACTAACATGATTACTTCATTTATTTTATTTTTTGACTGTTTGATGAGGAATGTGAAAATCAGGGGCCTTTTAATCATTTTCTGTAAATTTTTTCAGTTTATTGTTATGGACTTGTACCCGCTTATTATGAACTAAAATTGTACTATTAATATTATCGGAATTTAAAATTTTAAACGGACCTTTCCATAATGGTAAAAATTCTTGACACCTCCGCGGATATGGAGTTTCGTCTCTTAGAAGAACAAAATCATCAACTTCGATAGTTTGCGGATTTAAATTTTGATCATAATGTGATTTAGTTTGTTCCTTACTATGTATTAAATTTTCACGAGCAAGTTTGTTAGCATGTAGCAATCTGGATTTCAATTCATGAACATAAGTGTCGTAATTATATTGATAATTGTTAGATTTTGTTAAAGACAAAGGTAACTCTATTTTTCTACCAAATAGCAATTCGAAAGGCGTATAGTTGGTTGCGTCATGAATAGTGGTGTTATGAATAAAAACGGCATACTTAATGCACCTATCCCAATTGGTTTGAGTTTTATTAATATATGTTCTTAAATTTTGTACATAATCCCTATGTATCCTCTCGCATGTCTCTATGGAGAAGTTGTTAATCTTTTATTTTTAATAATTTGCAAACATCTTTAAATAAGTTGCTGGTGAACGTAGTTCCCTGATCGGACAATATTTCTTTCGGTAGACCGAACTTTAAAACAATTTCTGATACAACTGCGTCTGCAACCGTTGCGCTCTCTTAGAGGGGTTTTTGTTTTGGTGAAAATAGTACTATTCGTTGTACTAAAAATGTTTATAAGTCGGAGTCCAGATTTATAAAAAAGTTCTTTAATGTATGGCAAACATATCACACCAGAAAGAGTTTCAGAGTCAGGTAAATCGCTTTACGGTTATATACATGTATATATATATATATATATATATATATATATATGTGTGTGTGTGTGTGGAAGTAGTTATGCATATAAAAATATAAAATCCATTAATTAAAAATATAAATAATTTGTTGATTATAAAATTTTATGATATCTAAAAATAACAAGTCATTTTTGTTTTTCCTCGATGTCTAGCTTGCTTAATTCCTCACACACTCCCTGCCCAGTATAGACCTCACAATTTAAAAAATACAGGGAAACACGTTATACATATATGGTAGGAAAGCAGATTATAGCAGTGTTGTGGTACTGGTCAATTAGTTTCTTCATCCAATGGAATAAATGACAGTTTTGTCGGCAGATCCACCGTATATATATATATACATATATATATATATATATATATATATATATATATATATATGTGTGTGTGTGTGGAAGTAGTTATGCATATAAAAATATAAAATCCATTAATTAAAAATATAAATAATTTGTTGATTATAAAATTTTATGATATCTAAAAATAACAAGTCATTTTTGTTTTTCCTCGATGTCTAGCTTGCTTAATTCCTCACACACTCCCTGCCCAGTATAGACCTCACAATTTAAAAAATACAGGGAAACACGTTATACATATATGGTAGGAAAGCAGATTATAGCAGTGTTGTGGTACTGGTCAATTAGTTTCTACATCCAATGGAATAAATGACAGTTTTGTCGGCAGATCCACCGTATGGTAGGTAATTCGACCTTCCATCATCTTCATACTCTTCGTGTGGTGACTTTACTGAACTTTGATGTCCTGGTAAACTTCGAAGATTCAGCATCGATTTACTGTATTAATTTTTATTTCTACAACATTTTGTGTAAAATGATGGCGTTCTGCAAGAATATGAATTTTCGCAATGATTATAATAATCTTTTCGACTTCTGTAGCCCTTTGGATCATACATCGGATTTTCGAATCGGGTGTGATTCGAAGGAAAGCGTATTAAAGGGTCATCAACTTGACAAGATGCAGTCACAAAGTCTTATGCATCAAAAGACGATTTGGTGAGTTAACGGACAAGGAGAGGTTGAATTGCGATTCCAATCAACCATTTGATAGTGAATTCAATTTATGACCCAAGGTCTAGGCTCAGAATTAATTTTTATGTCAGCAATAACACTGAGGTCCGGGTATACAAAATGGGTATACCGACGGAAGTCCGCGAAAGGACTGCACGTACCTTTTAAGTAGTCACGGATGACCAGTAATTATGGTGCTGCATCAAAAGAGTAGCTACCTGATGTAGAATTGTTATTAAAATAACTAGGTGACCCAACAGACTTCGTCTTGTCAAAAAAATTTGTAATGTGGCAGTGTTTTGTTCCTACCTTTTTTAAAAATTATTCTGTACAATACCGTCAACCTGGTAATAATTCGGTGTGAATTAAAAATAATTAAATAAAACACTATAAGCATTTAAAAGTGAGCAATTTTAATCATGTAAATCATAATGATAATAATTAACAATAAGAAAAACAGTTATATTTTTATTGTAGTGCTTTGTGATAAACGATGTTTTTTGTTCCATTACCTGGCGCATAGACAAACAAACCTGATGGTTTTCCAATACGGAAACAGGCAACATACAATTGCTCATGTGAGAAACATGGGTTCTCCAAATTAATGACACAAACACTTAATGATTGGCCCTGAGACTTGTTCATGATCATAGCAAAAGCAAGCCGCACTGGAAACTGTAGTTTAAATTCAAATGGCACCTCAGTCGGAATCATTGGGATGCGTGGAATAGAAACATTTTCTCCTTTATACTTTCCTTTCAATATAGTTGCCTCTATCACGTTGTTTACTAATTTTTTATTGCTAACCGTGTGCCAATGCAAAGACGCAGTTGGTTGATATTTCTCAACATTATAATTACCGATCCAACCTTTAATTGAAGATTGCGAGTTGGCAATCCTGGCAAATCCAGTGAGTTCAAAAATTCCAGTGGAAAACTACATCGGCTTGGTTAGTTGCCGAATCTACTGATTTATATATCTTTGATTCGCATGTAATTTGTTCTTGAATTTTGAAATTTAATTCATTTACATCAATGTTTTTGGCTGCCAATATAGCTCGTTCGCTTAACCAATCATGGTTTCTGTAACTTTGAGCAACATCTGGAAATACCTTCTGAATGAGTTCTTCTTTTGATTGAGGTAAATGACAAACATTTTGAAGAAAGTTAATGCATCGAGTCAACATGTCAATAGGAAAATTGCCATTACCAATGTTAATGAGTTGTTTAGAGAATATGTTTCCAGATTGGTCATTTTGCAACTCAACACGCATATTCTTGCTTAAATGAAGTACTTTGAAATATTTCTATAAATTGGATGACTTTAGACAGGCGTTGCGTTCATCAGCTGGCGTTGATCGTGGAATCACTGGCAATATTTTACAAAAATTTCCTGCTAATAAAATCATTGCGCCACCAAATCGGTTCTGATTGCTACGTAGATCTTTTAAGGTTTTGTCTAAATCCTTCAAAGATTTTTCATGTGCCATCTTGCATTCATTCCAAACTATCAATTGACATTGATGCAAAACCTTAGCCATTTCAGAGTTCTTCGAAATATTGCAAGTTGGAGTTTCATTGCTTTGCATATTTAATGGTGATTTTAGTGCTGAATGGGCTGTTCGACCATCTTTAAGCAAAGTTGCTGCGATTTCCGAGGAAGCGAGTACAAGTGCAATTTCATTTTGTGAGCGAATTATTGCTAATATTGATGAAATCAAAAAAGTTTTTCCTATAGCACCAGATGCATCTAAAAAGTAAATCCCCCCAGTTCCATCATTTGTTACTTTCATAAGAGTATCAAATACATACTTCTGTTGTTCATTCAATAGTGGAAAATTTGTGTCGACTAATTCTTTCAAATTGTTGAGATCATACAGTTTTTCTCGGTGCAACTCTTGGTTAAAAGCATCATGCATTGGACGATTGGGCGCGGCCAGGCCTGATTGAATTAATAGTTTGTTTGACATCATCAAGCACATGTCTTCAATTGAAATCAATGCTTTGTTGTAAATTTCTTCACTGATTTGCATATTTGAATTTCCCATCCTGTTCTGTATTTGACACAGAATATCATCACACATGCAATCTTTGTACTTGATCCATCAATTGGGTTTGATGGAAAGCATGTGGATATGATTATAGAAAACAATGTTTGTATTTGATAAGCGTGTGAAGATATTACTGCATCACTGAGAGTTTGATCCCAATGAGCATTATTTTCTAGCAATTCCAATGACAGCCATATCACTACATTTGGTTACATATTTGCAAATGTATTTAATAGCTTTCACTGAATGGCAAGATTCAACATTTATGTGTGCTTTGAAGGTCTTTGATAAAATGGATGAATATGGAACAATCCAGCAATTATCTATATCAATATCTTGTTGATTTATTTTGACAATTGTTGATCTTCCATTGTCTGCTGTCGATCGGCGACGACACAGTGGATAACCGTCATTACCAGTAATTGTTTCCGATATTAAAGGGCGTGGATATCGTTTCGAACATTTGCCGTCCATCATACACGGTGAATTTTGATTAAGAGTTCTACAGAGACCATGTATCATGTTTTTAATAACTACCTCATGCGATCCTGGATCTACTTGTACTTTAAGAATTTCAGATGATATCACTGCATCAACTTCATTTGGCCTTATCTTTTCAACCAACCAAATCAAAATGTGTGCATGTGGCAATACTCGTTTCTGCCACTCCACATAATACATCCAGCAGCGTGTCTCACCAAACACATGATGTTTTACAATGGAATCCATCAATGATTTCAACTTTAGTCTAAAGACTCTTGCTGTAATATCATGAAGATCAGTGGGTGATTTCCCTTGGAATAACTCCTGCTTGATTTCTATCCAGTGAGGATTGCATGTAAATGTAATGAACAAATCTGCTGCACCATAATGACGAACATACGACATGGCATCTTGTGCATATTCGTGCATATGTCTAGGGCTTCCGATGTATGTTGCTGGAAGAATTGTCATCCGCACCACATTCTGTGCATTTCCATCTGTATTAATCGCATCTCGAAGGTGTATATACTCTTCATATCGGAGTTTAGTTTTATTCAACCTGATAAATGTTAATCTCTCCGTTTCAATTTTAACATACATTTCAACAACATATTGGTGATATAATCGCCGACATTTCAATATGTGATTGTCTTCATTTTTCCGAATCATTAGGCGGTATGAATAATAATTCATTGAACTTAATTTTTTGATGATTTCAGAACCTGTAAATATATTTAGTATTATTAATATTGAAATATAAAATTAAAATACATAGAATATCGAGTGAGATATAATCGTCATAGTTAAATTATTATTTTAATTACCTGTAATGCGATTTATTATTTTTATTGAGAAATCATAACAATCTTCACCTTGACTAAATATAATGGGATATTGCAGTGCATCATATGAGCGGTGTGTTTCCTTCATACGTTGTAATTAATCATTCCGACGATGTAAAACAATATTACGGGAATCAAAGTTTTCTCCAAATACAACGATAACAACTTCATCAATAGTTGGTGCATCGAAACGTCTTGCATGTTGACCCGCAGGTGTTTCAAGGCATCAGATCAAGTGCAGTTTTAAACAATATAATCAATTGTTTGTGTTCATAAAAAAAATGTTTGTAATTGTTCTACAAAAGACCTCTTTACTAAATTGTTACATGCACAACGCTGATCAATTTCTTGTTGTGAATTGCCCATAAAATGAATTTGCAGGAATTCATAGTTGCTAGCTGGTACTGGTAACAATAAACCTGCTCTGTGACATATTTTTACTTGTATCTGTAAATTAAAAAATAAATACAAAATATACCAAAACCACTATATAATAAAATAAATAAGTAATGTGTAGAATAAATTTATGTATTGTTATTACTGCTGTAATACATACCTTGAAAGTTGTCATAAAAGTATTCCGAACTACATTTGTTACACCAAACACCAAACGAAGTCATTTGAAAACAATTGTTGTATTGTTGGATATTTTTCAAAAAGTGTATGGAAACTGTTCTTATTCCTGAAACCAATGAGTACAATGGCTCTGGTGGTGGATTTAATGGTATTAATTTTACTTTACCACTTGCGCAACACAATCCAGTGGCTTCGTTTTTGTATTTTAATGCTTTACAATGTGAGCAAACCGAGTTCATAGAACCAATAACAACACATTGGTAGTCAATTGACACATCGTAACTGGAAGCAGCTCGAATCAAACTTGCGCGATTATTAGTTGAAATTCGTGGTCGCTCTTCACGAGTTTGTGATATCCTAATTATTTCATGTTCATTTCGGTCGTCATGTTCTTGTGCAGTACGATTAGATCGGTTATTAGGTTGATTTGTAGCATTTCGTGTTCTACTAATTAAATTGCCTCGTCTTATAGGAGGCATTATTAAAATATTGTGTCACATGCAATAACTTTTTATTCATAGGTAGAAAACAAAACACTGCCAACAAAACAAAAGCACACTCAGGAGAGTATAACAGAAAATGCAAGAAAAACAACACCGGCAATGGCGGTAAATGGACATTGACAATGTTTTTTTTTATCTTATATAATATGACTTGAAGTCAAATCCTTTAAAGCCATACCATTTTTGTCGCCTGCCGAAAGTAAAACAAATGAAATAATATCGAGAAGCCGACTACGATTATTCGTATTAGATAGAAAAGGGCTGTTTTTAGGGGTTTTCCGATGATTATTCGATTTTTTCTCGCCGTAAGAACCATCCTTGGACATCAACAAACATTTTAAAAAAAGAATTGGCCAAATTGGTCCAGGTGTTGTTGAGTTATGCGCTTACCAACACAGTTTACGATCCATTTTTATATATATATTTTTTTTAATTTTCATTTTCAATAGCAATCAGAATACATGACTATTTTATGAGCTATTTGGCTTATGTCATTCACTCACACACATACACACGCACTTGCAAACACACATATAAATTTATCGGATCAATATTACAATCATATTTAGAGAATCACTTCAATGAATGATTCAATTATTCTGTTCATATAAGGTTGTGGTAGTTCTAAGGTTCCTCCATATTATCTTCGGGCAGCTTCTTCTTCAGTCTTCTTGAAGTTGATGTCTCAAGAAGCTGAGTGACTATATGGTTTGAATGATGTTGTAGTTTTTGAAAATGTTTTATACTGTTGATTTATATTATTCTGTTTATAAAATCAATATGAAGATCGTCGTGTAAAGTTTTATTACTAACAAACCACGGAGCATCAGTAATTTTTAATTGGGCACGTTGCATTAACGCTATGTTGGATTTGCTTGCACAGCTCCACAATTCAATGCCATAAGTCCATATGGGTTTTATTACTGCCTTGTAAAATAGAAGTTTATTGTCAATGGATAAAATTGACTTGCGTCCCAGTAGCCAGTATAGTTCTGGGGTTCTAATTTTTATAGTTTTTAATTTGGCGCGAATATGGTCCTTCCATGTGAGCCTGCGATCTAAATGCATACCTAAGTATTTGACGCATTCGGTGCTTGGAATTGCTTGGCCATAAAAATGTACTCCTGGGCATGTTGTCTTGTTCAGTGTAAATGTTATATGATTAGACTTGCTCTCATTTATTTTTATTCTCCATTTTTTTGTCCAATCCTCTATAACATTTAGATGCCTTTGTAAAATTAGCGAAGCCTTAGATGCATCAGCATGTGTCGAAAGAACTGCTATGTCATCAGCAAATGTAGCTGTTGTCGTTGATTTTAAAGTTGGAAAATCACTAGTGAATAGGATATATAAAAATGGCGCCAAAACACTGCCTTGTGGAACTCCTGCCTCAATCTGATGAGATATTGAGGTTTCAGTGTTGACCCGTACTTTGAATTTTCTATTGGCGAGATAAGATGCTAGAATATTATAATAACCACATGGAAGTAGAGATCTAATCTTCGATAAAAGTCCCTTGTGCCACACCTTATCGAAAGCCTGGCTCACATCTAGAAAGACTGCAGAACAGAATTGTTTGGCCTCGAAGGTATTGTTGATGACTCTTACGATTCTGTGGCACTGTTGAATTGTTAAGTGTTGACTCCGAAAGCCAAATTGATGTTCTGGAAATATATTCGCGCTAGTTAAGATGTGTTGAAGCAGGAGATTTTCAAGCACTTTTGAAACAATTGGTAGTAGGCTGATTGGTTTATATAAGGTAACCATATTAGGATCTTTTCCGCTTTTATGGACCAATTTTACTACAGATGTTTTGTAGAGAGTTGGCCAATAATTTAATATAATTATTGAGTTGAATATATACTTTAGAAGGATGAATTCCTTCTTTGGCAGTTCTTTCAACATTTTTGCCGTCACTAAATCGTAACCTGAAAATTTATTATTTTTCAGTTTACTTATCTCTTCAATTATAATCTTTAATGAAAAAAACTTTATGCTGTTCATTGAGTTGTGAGAAGGAATCATATTTGAGCTAAGGCCCGCTGCGTTAGAGTAATCTGGGTTCGGTTTGAAAACTGTACTTAAATAATGAGCAAATAAATTAGCTTTTTCTGCATCACTCATAGCCCAAGATAGATGATTGCTGTCATCCCATCTAACAGACGGATTTTGAATACGTGGTTTTAATTTGTTTTTAATTGGTTTCCATAATGAGTTATCAAATCTATTTAGTTTTGATACGTAATTGTTAAAGTTTTGGTTAGAAGTTTCTTTCAATCTAAATTTTAGTTTATTGCTTAAGTTATTGTATGTGTTCTTATCCGATGGAAAGTGAGTTGACTGCCATTTGCGTCTTGCTTTCCTTTTCTCTGAGATTAAATTTTCAATTTCAAAAGATAGAGGTTGATCCTGTTGAACTGTTGTTTCTGGAGTAGCAGTTAAAGCAGCATCATGAAGTGTTTTATTAAATTTGTCAATAGCAGAGTCAACTTCCGATGAGTTCTTAAGACTAATTTTGAGATCAGTATTGTTTTCTATTTTGCAGCGGTATAGTTTCCAGTTTGTTTTTCTCGAATGAAGTCTATAAGGTTTACAAACATTGATAATTGAAGAACAGATAGTAGCAGTTATAGGTGAGTGATCTGAAGAGAGATCGTAGCTTGAATGACCTTGAATATCTGTGTACCTTGAGTTTAAGCCTTCCATTATGAAGAAATCCAATAAATCGGGCTTCTTCATTGGGTCAGTTGGCCAGTAAGTCGGAGTGCCCGTGGAAAGAGCACCATAGTTTTGTTGGACAATAACATCATACAGTTTCCTTCCTGTTGGATTAATCAGTCTTGATCCCCAAAATGTGTGCTTACTGTTAAAATCTCCACCAACTATAAACTTATTTCCAAGAGATTCAAAGAATTCAGAAAATTGTATATTACTGATTGTATGACATGGAGGACAATATACGGCAGAAATTGTTATTGCAAAAGATGACATTTGTACTTTGATGGATGTTGCTTGTAAGTAATCTTATTATATTTTTCAAGTTCATAGTGAGATATATTAGATTTTATTAATACAGCTGTACCCCCGTGAGCTGTGCCATCTGGATGAGTAGTATGATATACACGATAATTAGGAATGAATAAGTTTGAATAATTAGTGAAATGAGTTTCACTTACCAGAAAAACGTCTGTTTTGTTTTCATTGAGGTATAATACTATTTCGTGTTTATGCTGCATAAGCCCGTTGGAGTTCCATAGTCCTATTCTTAAAAATTTAACCATACAGCTAATTAATTTTGTTGATGTTGATGAGGGTAGATAACATATTAATAATCATAGTATTATGTTGCATAAGTTGTTGAAACATATTTTTAAATTCAGTGAAGAATTGAGAAAATTCATTATTTGCATAGTTACTATTTTGTATATTTGAGTTTTCGCTTCTATTGGATTTTATGGCTTGAGAGTATGACATGTGCTCCGTGTTTGTTAGTCTACCAAATTGTTGAGGAGTGGCAGCAGTTTTGATGTTTATAGGAGAATTGTGTGATTGTTTCGACCCGTTTTTGTTGTTGAAATCATTTTTAGATTTAGTTTGTAATAAATTCTTATAGGCAGAACAACCTTTGTAGTTTGCTGTGTGAGCTGCTTCACAGTTTACACAAAAAGCTGGGGATTCTTTCGATTTCGTACATCGTTTACTGTCAGGTGGGAGTCCACATTTTACACAAATAAATGGACGATTGCAATACGTTTTAGTATGACCGTACATTTGGCATTTTGTGCACTGTGATATCACTGATGGTTTAAACGGAGTCTCAAAATGTATAATTTGGTTAAGTATCTTATTTATCTTAATGATTTCTGAATTGTTTTTATTTGGTTCAAGATCAATGTAAAACATATTGAGAAGAGTCTTTTGCCTATAGCGTAATATATTTGTAATGTTCCTGACCTTATGCCCTTTGGTTTCAATTCAAGAAAAATCTGTTTATTTATAATTAATTTCTATTTATTTTTAATTTTTATATATTAGATTAATTATACGGGATATAATAAATAATTAATTTTATAATAAATTATATTATATAATAGGGAATGTAATATATTTTATAAGGGTAGAATTGTTATTAAAATAATGAATTATACGGGATATAATAGATAATTAATTTTATGATAAATTATATTATATAATAGAGAATATAATATATATTATAAGGGTAGAATTGTTATTAAAATAATTAATTATACGGGATATAATAGATAATTAATTTTATAATAAATTATATTATATAATAGGGGAAATAATATATATCCCCTTATCCACCTGATAGAAATTTGAATCCGTTTGACAACCAACATTTCAAACCTTTTGTTATAAAAAATTTATATTAATTCAAAAATAAATAAAATCCGGATTGAAATTTGAATATGATGGATCAATACTATTGATTGAAGTGTTTTTTTAAAGTTAAATAAAAACAAAATAAAATAATTAAAGATTTGAATAAATGAGTACATTACAAAAATTATAATGAATAACCAAGTGACTTTTATAAATTTGTTATATCGTATTTGCTATGACGTCCTATTTACGTTGCTAACACTTTAACATGTTCTATGATGCTGTATTTAGGAATGGTTTCATGGGTCAAATACTATTGGAAACTTGCTATAACCCCTAATATTTTCTTTGTAATTTTTTCATAAATTTATGATTAGGCACTCACAGATTTCAATGATTTTTTTTAAATTTGTGATTACTCACAAATCACTTATAATATAAATTTCCGACTATAAATTGATATTCATACTATTCCTGAAACTAACATGGATAAAGTTCTGAGGAATTCGGGTCCAAAATGTATTAAATGTTTGATTTTTGGCATTTTTATTAATTTTTTATCAATTTTTGTACTGTAAAACAATTTATTTTGAATTAGCAAATGTCAAAACATATATTTGAAATATGCATTAAAATCATATCATAAAATGATATAAATAATATGTCATTTTATAAATAGTATTTATTATTTTGGTGCTTAATATGGGTATGAATTTGTAATAAAATATATTCTTTCTGACAAATAGTTAAAAACTTGTTATAATTTTCAAAATTATTTGACATTTCATACTTCAAAAATTAATTCACTCGCATCATAGTGTTTTGTTTATTATACTTTTGTCATGTCAAATATGTCAATAAAATTTTCTTTCGTGTTTCAACTAAGAAATATCTCTAATTAAATGACCTTATATCTAAATATTAATTATTTTTTATTTATAATAAATTATATAATTGTTAAATTCATAAGTTTGGCTAAATCAACACAGAAATATTGTGGAAATAAATATTGTTTTAGATAAAGATCTGATTTTTGACATTTGCATTTTATTTCAAATTAAATATAACTGTCAAAATATTTTCTTCTGGGTCGAAATTTAATATAATATGATATAATATTAGTTTGTCTAGTTTGTTTTTATCAGATCCCAATGATACCCTAGGTTGTACTATTCCATTTAAGAGGTTACAATTTCCTGTAAGATTAGCATTTGCAATGACAATGACTCTACAGACGTTGTCCTGTACCCACATCTACGTTTTTTAATATCCTATACTGATATTTATACCGTTCAGTTAAAAATAATCATTATTGTTTTTCGTATTACTATTTACACCAATATATGAGTGATGTTAAATGTGAACTATTTCAAATAAAATGATCATTCTCAATACCCACAGTTAACACTTTAAATATCCCTTTAACAAATATTAAAAAATGCTCAATAAAATTGTATAATAAAAATTATACACTGCGATTTATAGAACAAATTTATTTTCAATAGCTCAATTTATTTTAATGCATTTTAAAATTATACAATATTTTTAGTCATACCTGTAGATGTGGATGAATAAATGAATGATTTTTTGTTTATTAACGACTAAAACATTCATTTTCCAATTATTATTATTTTTATTCAATTACAATATTTATTACAACTGTTAAATAATATAACATCTAGCTATAATGATAATAATAATAACATAAATTTAAATAAATACGAGGACAATGGATAGAATTCACATTAAAATGATATCCGTAGTATGATGATTTAATATAAAATAAAAGCAAATAATAATAAAAATAAAATAAATAAAATTTCTGAATAATAAAATAATACTAGAAAAGCAAGAAAATATAACAAAATAACAATATTAGAAATAAAATAAGAATAATAATAATAATAATATTAATGTTAGCGTTTACAAATGGCTATTTATAAGATCATTGGGAATTTTTCGTTTTAGCCTGGTTGGGCGCGCTTCTGAGAATACTTTTTGTGCCAAGTAATTCGGGTGTTCGTCAATTCTCCTTTTGTAGTTGTTTGTTTTTTGTTGAATTACTTCATTTACTGTCATCATGTTGCTGTCCTGGTTTAGTGCCTTCCGTATGATCTTGTTCTGCATTCGCTGAATAATCTGTATATTGTTTTTTTTTTGGCGGTGCCCCATAATTGAATCCCATAAGACCACACTGGTTTGAAAATACATTTGTAAATAATTAGTTTGTTGTTTGTCGACAGTTCGGATCGTTTATTCAGCAGCCAGTTATGTTTTTTAAATAGTTCATCAATCTGCTGTTTCTTTTTGTTAATGTGAACTCTCCTGTTCAATTTTGAGCCTAGGTGTATTCCGAAATATTTTCGGTATCTTTTCCAAATTTATCACACAAATAATCATCGTCTGCCTTTGTGATGTATTTATTATCATAGCATAAGATACACGTGTTGAAAATGGAAATCTTTCAAAAAGAATAACACATTCAGAAAAAATTAATATATAGCATGCACGGTAAAGGTACAATATCACCTTGGATTACTTAAGTTCATATTTGAAGTAAATTAATTTGTCATAACCTGTTCATATGTGCTCTATTCAACCTACGATCAACAAATTTATTGCAGTAAAAGGAGAGGAAAAAAGCATGTGCACTGTGATTTTTTTTACTGTGCTTCAATTTGCTTGATATTTTGGAAATATGCTAATCTCTTAAGTTCAGAAGTGAAATCAATTTGCACTCCGTCAACACACCCCGCATTAATTGGATTATAATTCTTTTAATTATAATTTTATCAGAACTTGTAATATACTATTTGAATGGTGATTAAATGAGCTACAACTTCCTCTATCATAAATTTTACCGTAACTTCTCTTATTTTAAAACGGAAAGGGTTAAAGGGCTCGAAAGACACTCCGGTTGGACAGCCGCGCACTCTTTAAACAATCATAACTGTATCAATATTTGTATGACAAAAAAATAATAAAAAACAATAATTAGTCAGAAAAAAACCTTGAATTTTGATATATATATACCTTTATACGTATTTTTTCAGAGATATTTTAATGAGAAGTTGGTTGTTTTTTTTAAATGGATTTTTTTCATGAAATCATGAGTTTTCTGAAAATCGTTTGTACTAAAGTTGTGATATTTTCTAAAATCCATCAAAAACATTATCAAACATTTTTCTCTTCTAAATAGTTCTTTTATCGATATCCGACGTGATTTAGAAGAGATACAATTGCACCACTGAAAAAAGATATCATTCCCCGGGAAGTGGCAAAGGAGTCTAAATCATTTTCAGTTTTGAATTTGATAGTAAGATGAACCTAACTAAATATTACGTACCCAATGCCAAGCATATGCATTTTTGACACAAAGAAACTTCTAAATAATTTTTTGAATAAGTAATTATTTTTGTATTGTGACTTGGTAAAATAAGGCAAAACGACTGAATCAGTTAAAAAATAATAATCTGTCAAATTATTGAGCGCAATCGCTAACAGTCCACAACCGTCAGACGCATGCGCAGAATGCATCACCTGTCAGACGTATGTTATATAAATTGCATCTTATATTATTCTAATTTTTGGCACATCTTAGCTGCTTTTCGGCAATAATAATGTAGACATTACATTTTTCTTATTCATAACCATAAATTTATTAAATTCTTGTAGGTCAAGTTATAGTAATCGCAAAAAAATCGAAAATAAAAATCTGTGTATATCTTTACGTTTCAAAGGTTTCTGAATATTTTGGCATACTGTGAAAAAATGGATGTATGTGTGTGCGTGTGTGTGTGCGGATACAAATTTTCGTCGACAATTTTGGAAACACCGATCAACCGATTTAAATAATTCAAAAAACATTCAAACATTCGTTTTGTACTGATAAGGAGACATGCTGATTAGTTTTTGGCGGAGGCAGGCCTAGCCGTTCCGAAGATACGAAGCAAAAAGTGCTAAAAACAGTAACACAGTTTTTGGAAAAAAGTTTAACATTTTTCTCCAAATTTTAAAGGAACGACTCGGCTGATCATCACACAAAACTGACAAGCGAGAGTCCTTATTGAGACACATCAAATGATTTTTAAATTTCTGAAATCGGTTCAGGCGTTTTTGAGGAAATGTCGATGAAAAGCCTAATTATAATTAAGTCCACGTTATAAATAGTTAAAAATGACTTTTCTAACCCGACTGTACTACAATTCGAACAAAATTTATTCAAACGAAGAATTATAGAAGGATTTCTTTTAACTATTTATAACAATAAAACAATATATAAACGGAATGAACTTAACACGCTGTGCGACACAAATCTCTTTTATTTAGATAGTATTTCCAAATTTCTCACAAAACAATAAAAACGTCGCGCAAAGGATTTGCAATTCCTTCCACACATGTGTAGATTCTTGGTAAAAATATTTTATAAAAAGTCTTTTCTCATTATATCTTCAACCAGTCTACAAACAACACACTACCTATTTATGATTTTTTAAATTAGTATTTTGTGAAAATATTGTGTAATTACAAGTTTAATGTTCATAATACATAGTGTAGTGCATTACCATATTCTGATACTATGGATTATTAAAATCTTCCAATTTAACACTAAGATTAACTAATTGTAAGTACTATTTACTTTATTTATTTTTTCTCTTCACTCCAATTCAATTGTTTTAGTTATTAATTTAATTTTTAGTTTCCACTGAATGAAGGCTAGGATTATAGCCGAAACTTATGGATTTAAAATATATTTTTGAAAGAAATTCATGTTTTTTATTGATGTTATGCCCGATTACTAGACTTTGTTAATATATATATATATATATATATATATATATAAATATATATATATATATATATATATATATATATATATATTCCTATATGTTCACTTACTATTGCTGAAAAAATAATTAATGCAAATTTTATACATATTAGAGATATTTAATTAAATAATATTCTGAACATAATTATTATTCATCCATTACCTTCGCTGATCAATTCAATGCTCTTCCACATAAAAGGATGTAGTTTAGTTATTTGGGCGTATTTTGTCGCATTGTTATATCACTCGGCATCGACAATACCATCGCCAGGATGTCGTACATTAGATTCATTTATGTTGCGTCAGAAGGTCGTTAGTTATACGGGCTGTCACATTTTTTCAGTTGCTCACTGGATCGCATTCTGTGCCAGTTGTCAGCAAACTTTTTTTAGATTGCCCTAAATGCTTGATTGCTCTAATGCTTATAAGTGTACAAGCAAACTACTGTATTGAAATGTTAACAATAAACATATATGTATCGCATGCAATTAGAATGAATTCATGAAATAATCTTATCTCATTCTTCTATAATTAAATAAAATTAAAATAATAAATACTTAATAGAATGCAAAAGTTTTATATGACAAATGTTGACTTTCAAAATTAGTTCATATTCCAGGAGTGTTTGCTTTAGTAAAAGTTTTATGTAAATTTAATTGTTCTTCATTGAAAATGTTGAAATTTTTCGAAAATGAAAATTTAAAAAATTGGGAGTATTTTTGAAAACATTTTTTTGAAACTTTTACAGATTTTGTGTAAAAATACATTTTTTTTTAAATTCTTGAATGAAATGAAAAATGAAAAATGTTTTTTAAATCATTCAAAACGTCGGTGGAAAATTGTATCCGCACATACATACACACATATTCCATTGAATTTTATCGAAATTGACCTATTTAACAAAATGGATCACCTTGAATACACCCCTATAAAATAATACAGAAACACTAGTTATTCGAGGCATATCAGCAAATACTTCTTCTTCAGAAAACATTGACTTGAGATTTTATTCTCCACTTGCTCTTTCTAATTAAACTCATAAATTTGCATTCTGTGCATTGTTAATACAAATTAAACTAATGTTGCATGGCATCGTGCCTTAAGGCAAATTGCTTGCAAAGTTCCCGTACCAAAAACTAAATTATTAAAAAAAAATACAAAATTTTGAAAACATTATATTTTTGAGAAATTTTGAAATTTCTGAAAAAAATTGCTTCATAAAAATGTTTTTATAATTTTTTTTATATTTTATTTTTTTTTGTATTTTGATTTTCTTTAAAAATTTTGAACATTTTTTTAAAGCAATCACGCTGCGTAGCTGATTTGATTTCAAAATATCATAGCGCGTAAGCGCCGCGTAGTGGTTTTACGTGTAAACATTGATACGGAACTATTACTATTATAATCTTTATACTATCTGATAATACGATGTACATATGTCTAATGTTCATTTTTGACCGCCAAATAACATAATTTATTACTTTCTTATTGAAACTCCGGAGACGCTCGACCTGCCATTAAAAAAATTTTACCAGTTTTTAATACAAAAAATTGTAAGTCAGTTTTTGAGGAAACTGAAGCGTCTTATTTGAAAGATTCGAAAAACATTTCACTTGTAATGATGAAATGAATATCTGGTTAAAACTTTGAAAAGGCAGATTTAGCGACTTCGAAAATCCAATAAAAAAAAATTAAAAAAAAAGACATTTGTGGGTCAAAATCTATCATTAGACATATGCACTTCAAATTAATAGATTTTTTGTAGAGATTTTAACTAGTAGTTAAAAGTTTTGTAAAGATTTTAACTAGTAACCTTAAAGCAAATTGCTAGAACTTTCCGTATCAAAAATTATTTTTTTGAAAAAGATTCAATTTTCTTTTCGAACTCTGAAAAATCTAATTCAGAGATTTTTACAATTTAAAAAAATATGATCTTTTTGATTTTTTTTTTATACTATGAAATATTTAGTTAATTTTGAATTGTTTTTCATTGCAATCGCGATATGTTAACTGCGTAGAAAAAAAATTGAAACGCGTGGGCGCCGCGACGCAATATAACGGTTAAACATTAGTACGGAATAAAAAAGTAAACAAAATTTGCTCTTATTACTAAAATATCTATAAAATATGTGATAGTTTGATGTGCATATGTCTAATGATCATTTTTGTTCACTAAATGGCATTTATTTTTCACTTATTTATTGGATCTCTGAAACCGCAAAAACCTGCCTTCCCAAAAATTTCATCAGTTCTTTACTTCGTCAATACAAGTGACATGTTTTTTAAATCATTTAAATCGAACGCTTCGTTCTCTCAAAAAAAATTTTTTTAATTTCAATATCGGTTGCAACTGCTTAATAACATAATATAAAATTGACGGCTATTTGTCAAAAGAAAAGGTAATTTTACGTCATATGTTAAACGTAACTTTCAGTTGGTTTCGTTGCTGATGGTCTGTGATGTGAATTCGAATCTGATTCACAATCAGTATCTGATTTGTTAATGTAAGCGGGTTTTAATCTTTCTACAGTGAAGTTCTTTTCAGTACCATTTATGCGGAGTTTGTAGATCCGGTTAGTAACTCGCTCTAGAATTTCATAAGGCGCACTGTATGGTGGTTCTAGAGGCTTCCGGACATGATCTGCCTTAAGGAATACATGTGTGCATGTGTCCATATCTTTCAAAATAAACATTTTGTAAACCTAGCTATATTTATTAAACAATATGAGAAACCATTAGTATTTGGTAAGTGAATAATATCAATATGGATGTGAGAAAATCTTTCATCTGGTACAGGAATGTGCATAGGATTGAAGCGGTTGTGTTTGTGGACTTTCGACTTTTGACAGGAGATGCATTGGCGAGTCCAAGTAGTAATATCCTTTCCAATTCGAGACCATACATATCGTCTGCGGATTTCTCTGGATGTAGTCCTGATGCTTGCATGAGAAATACCATGTATTACATCAAATGCAGTTTTGCATAGTTTCTGTGGAAGATAGAGTTTAACAAAATTAGATTCGATATTACAATATAGTGGAAAATCATCCAATGTCAATTTATGGAATTTCAATGATGTTTTTCCAACAAGTAATATTTTCTATTCTGGATCCAAACTCTGCTCAATGCTTATCTCCTCAGCGAACAGTTTTGTTGGCATTTTTATTATGTTTATTCTTGAGAGAGTGTCTGCTACAAAGTTTTCATCAGCTTTCACATATACAATTTCAGTGGAGAACTGGGAAATGCATTATAATTTTAGCATCTGTCTATCTGAAACCTTTTCATGTTTTTGCTGAAATGCATATGTGATTGGCTTGTAATCAGTCTTGATTTTAAAATATCTTCCTTCCAGAAGATATTCAAAATGCTTTATTGCAGCAAATATGCCAAGTAGCTCGCGATCATATGTTGAATACTTCCGTTCTGTTGTTGTCAGTTTTCTGAAGTAGAAACCGATGGGTTGCCAGGCACCATTTTTTTCCTGCTCCAGAGTAGCACTAATAGCTGTTGTAGAGGCATCCGTTACCAAGCAAATGTTGGCTGAAGCATTTGGACATCGAAATAGTGCTGCATTTGCAAGTGCTTTCTTAATGTTATCAAAAGCCTTAAGAGATTCTGGGTTCCAGACAATTGGAGCTTTTTCCATTTTTACTGAACTTCGTAGATAATTGTTTAAGGGTGATTGTATTCTTGCTACCTTTGGTACTGACTTCCTGTACTAATTCATCATTCCTAGAAACCTACGTAGTTCCAGAACTGAGAACTGTGGTTGGTTGTGGAAAGTTTAAAATTTCATCCACTCGACGTGTTGATGGAGAATAGCCATTCGCACTAAGCTTGGATCCTAGAAAATCATCCTTGCCCATGACGCATTTCTCAATGTTGATGACTAGTGAGTGTTCTTGATATATCGCTAAGTCTGAGTAGCATTTTTCAATCAAAACGGCATACAAAGGTACTCAAACAATCACCGCGGTGTTATAATGGCTGTCTTCTGAATGTCCTCTTCATGCATCGGAACTTGATGATAAGCTGAAATACTAATATATTGAAATTGATGAGTATTATTATTTGAAACTAGTGGGGTGGGTTGCATCGTGCCTTAAGGCAAATTGCTGGAACTAACCGTACCGTAACAAAATGTTCGAGGAATATTGAATGTTTTCAAATAGATTATTATAAATATTGTAACATTGTCTAATAATTATAAGAATTAAATTAACTGAATTGCAGAGTTGAAATTATTTGTTTAAAGTATATAAGAACTATAGTCGGAATTAAAAATAAAGTCTGAATTATTATTTTCGATATACAAAAAATTAAAAAAAAAAAAAAAAAATTGAAACAAAAATTTTTTTCTTCAAAATCAATTATTTTGTTAAGACAAGCAGAAAGTTCTTCGAATCAATTAAATCTGACGCTTAGTTCCCTCAAAAACTGCCATTTTTTGTACATTTAGCTCTGTAACTCCGATGGCTGGGCCTACCTTTGCAAAAAACTAATGACCCCTTTTCCCAATCATTACTAAATGAATGTTTTTTGATTCAAATCGGATGCTCCGTTCTCTCAAAAACTCGATTTATATTTTCTGCACTCTTTGCTCGTTATCTCCGTGCCTGCTGGACCTGCCTCTACCAAAAACTAATCAGCACATCTCCTTATCAATAGGAATCGAATGTTTTTTAAACCATTCAAATCGGTTGATCCGTACGCCCGTAAAATTTGTATCCATACATACACACACACACACATCCATTTTTTCTGAAGTATGCCAAAATGTTCAGAAACCTTCAAAACGTCGAGAAATGTAAAAATTTTCAATTCCGATTTTCGGTCCATTACAATAACTTACCCTACGGGAAGTTAATAATTATATTTCGATTTTTTTTCACGTAAAATACTCATGTATTGAAATTGATTAGTATTATTATTTGAAATATTTATATTTCGATTCTTTTTTATGCAAAATACTCATGTATTGAAATTTTTGAATATTAACATGCAAACATACGGGTTTGAGTTTCTCGGAACCACTTAAACTTTAAATTCCATCGCTCCAAAGGGATGTTTCTCCACGAGTGTCAAAAGCTTTCCAAATAGCTTCATATTACACTTCTATGTAAAGATGTAACGGCTTTTGAAAGTTGCATGCTCGCTAAAATTATTCAAATAAAAATATTCAACGATTATAAAATATTATTTTACTTAAAAATATTAAAAATATTATTGTACTTAAAAATACTTAAAAACTATTGCATTTCGAATATAGTATCAGACTATTATGTTGTTTTAATCAAAAATACTCAACTATTATAACTTGCCATTTTTGAAGAAGTATAGAATTTGAAATTAATATTGAAATATTACTGTTAACATTTTACAATATTGAAAATGATTCTGATTTAACACATCAGATACAAACAATAGAATTGATGAAAAATGCTCAAATTTCGATATTGAGTACTTTCGATACTTTCGCCACGATATTTTTTTGGCATCGATGTTTTGATTAGATATTTTTTAAAGTACTCAATATCAATCTTTTGCTTCGATACTTCTAACACTAGGCGCGACCGGTTGCAAATTTGATAGCTGGAAGTATTGAGAAAACAGCGCCAGAGTCAATAAGGAATCGTATTCTGGATTTTCTGTCTGTTATACTTAATCGGAGCTCTGAACAGACAGAATTTGCATCACCATCATAGCATGCAGCTCCTAATCTTGATGGCGATGCTAGTTTTCTGGATTCAGCAGTGATTTCAGAAGGCACGGTTCTATGAACTTCTTGGCTTTTTCTCCAAATTTGTTGTGGTAATAGCAAACATGTGATTTGGTAGGTGTTTTTGACCTACCTCGCCTATTCCTTCAGTAGCTCCTAGGCCTTCTGCTCTCATTATTGTCTCTTTGACTCTGATTCAAACTTTCAACCCCACTAATGCCATTAAAATATCTTGTTTCCGCGTTAATGACATTTTTGTATGATAATTTCAAATAATAATACTCATCAATTTTTATATATTAGTATTTTGCGTAAGAAAGAATTGAAACTAGCTGTAAGTGGAATTCTGTCTTGAGGCAATTATGGCATCGTGCCTTAAGGCAAATTGCTGGAATTTCCCGTACCGTAACGGAATGTTCGTGGAATACTGAATGTTTTCAAATAGATTATTATAAGTATTGTAACATTGTCTAATATTTATAAGAATTATATAAACTGAATTGCAGAGTTAAAATTCTGTATTTTGTTTTTGTATTATTTGTCAAGTATATTAGAACTTTAGTCAGAATTAAAAATAAAATCTGAAATATTTTCGATATACAAAAAACTAAAAAAAAAAAAAAAAAAAAAAAATGAAAAATTTTTTTTTTTCCAAAATCAATTATTTTGTTAAGACAAGCAGAAAGTTCTTTGAATCATTTAAATCGGACGCTTAGTTCTCTCAAAAGTTGCCATTTTTTACATATTTAGCTCCGTATCTTCAAAATGGCTGGGCCTGCCTTTGCCAAAAACTAATAAACACTTCTTCCAATAATTACTAATTGAATGTTTTTTAGATCATTCAAATCGAATACTCCGTTCTCTCAAAAATTCGATTTCTATTTTCTGCACTCTTTTCTCCGTATCTCCGAAACGGTTGGACCTGCCTTCGCCAAAAACTAATTAGCTCTTTTCCCTATCAATTGAAATCGAATGTTTTTTGAACCATTCAAATCGGTTGATCCGTACGCCCGAAAACGTGGGCAAAAATTTGTATCCATACATACATACACACACACACACACACACACACACATCAATTTTTTCTGAGGTATGCCAAAACGTTCAGAAACCTTCAAAACGTCGAGAAATGTAAAAATTTTCAATTCCGATTTTCGGCCCATTACAATAACTTACCCTACGGGAAGTTAATATAACTATTTCAAATAATAATACTTATCAATTTCAATATATAGATTTAAAAAATACGAGCATGTAAACTTTTTAGATAAACAATATTTTATCACGTCGGGGTCACCAATTATATAGTTTTACGTACTATATATTTATTTTATAAATGATTAAAACACGATTTATCTTTGATGAAGATTTAATTCGATCAGAAAATACGAGCATTTAAACATTCGAGATTAAACAATATTTTTATTGGCAAATATAACAAAAAATGATTATGTTTACTAAGAATAACTTTTGTTTTATTTTTAATTATGGCAAAATATCAGGGGACGCTATAACTCCGTGTGGATTATATGAGTACATATGCATGCCTTTTAGACTGAAGAATGCCAATCAGACATTCCAGCGATATATAAACCACATATTCCAAGATATTGACTTCGTGTTTACATATGTGGATGATATTCTGGTCATGTCTGAGAGCATGGGAGAACACCATCGCCACCTGCAGATAGTGTTTGAGCGATTGCAAGAACTTTCTGACTATCAACACCGACAAATGCGTCCTAGGCAAGTCCCAGGTAGATTTTCTGGGTTGCAAGCTCAGTGAAAATGGCTATTCTCTACCTGCAAACCGGATGAACAAGATTTTGAATTTTCCACAAACGTCAAGAGTTCTGGAATTGCATAGGTTTCTGGGAATGCTAAACTACTACAGAAAATCAGTTCCAAAAGCAGCCAAACTTCAATCACCGCTGAACAGTTACCTATGTAGTTCAATTAAGAAGGATAAAACCCCTATCACATGGAACCCAGAATCTTTTCAAGTCTTTGAGGACATAAAGAAAGCACTTACAAACGCTGCATTACTTCACTATTCAACTGCTTCAACAAATATTTGCTTAGTAACGAACGCATCTACAACAGCCATTGGAGCTACTCTGGAGCAAGAAAAAAATGATGCATTGCACCTAATAGGTTTCTACTCCAGAAAGCACACATCCACTGAACAGCGGTATTTAACTTATGATCGCAAGCTACTAGCCATCTTTGCGGCCATAAAGTATTTTGATTATCTGCTAGAAGGAAGCCACTTTGTAATCAAGACAGACCACAAGCCAATCACATATGCGTTTCAGCAGAGACCTGAAAAGGCGTCAGACAGGCAGCGTCGACAATTAGAATATATTTCACAGTTCTCCACTGAAATTTTATATGTCAAAGGTGATGAGAACATTGTAGCAAAAACCCTTTCAAGAATAAATAGAATAGAAATATCAACTAAATTGTCAATTGTAGAAAGATTGACCCGCTTATATAAACAAATCAGATACTGATTGTGAATCAAATCTTTATTCACATCGCAGGCAATAAGTAAGGAAATCTAAAAAGGAGACCCCAAAAAAGAAAGTTGCGTTTAACATATGACGTTAAAATAACATTTCTTTTGACAGATAGCCGTCAATTTTTTATTTTGGGGGAGTACTATGGCGTCCCCTTACATCTAGCCATGATTGAAAAGAAACAAAAGTGATCTTAGTAATCACGATCATCTTTTGTTTACACGTCAATAAAATATTGTTAATTCTCGCAAGTTTACGTGTTAGTATTTTCTGATCAAATATAAATTATTATCAAAGTTAAATAGTGTTTTTAATCGTTTATAAAGTTAATATATAGTTAGTAAGACTATAATATTATTGCTAATAATTTAATTTCCGTTTTCTGGTAATTTTTATATCATTTTTATAAAATTTTAGATTTATTAGATTTTGCAACCTTGATATAATTTACTTTGCAAAAAATTGTGGATGAAATTTTTATCCCTTACGTTTCAACTGCGGCGTTAAAGCTGGAATGCATTTTTCAGCTTGCAAATTCTTCCGATTTTTTTTCTGAACTGCTTGCTCAAAAACCATTCGGTTTTCGCACGGGGGGCATATATACTATCGTTCTTTTTAATCTTTTTGTAGCCTTCCAAAAAGAATAATTCGTGTCTTCACTAGATAAAAGATTAGTTAAATAATTTTTGATACATTAATTTTTATATTCATAAGACTCTGTGTCTTAAGATTCCTGCTGGCACAGTTAATTTATTTTTATTTGTAGGTGACCATGTTATTTTTCATATGTTTCCTAATTTGAATTAATGAGCTATAACTTTTATAATGTTTATAACTGCATTACAAAATATAGTGAATTTCTGATCTGCGACTATAGTTGTAGAATATTGTAGAATAATTGGCGAGTGATCGTAATTTAAATCTGAGTTTGATATCTAAACAATTATTGTTAATACCTCTAGTTAAGAAAAATTAGGAGTTTTTTAAAGATAAATAAATTGCTCAGCGCGTTAAAAAAGGAGTAAACTAACCTTTGGTGATCCTGTTAGGGTGACAGTATATGGCCAATAACTAGTCAGATATGCGACGGTATATAAACTGAAATTGACGTTGCGTAAAAAAAGTCTTTCTCGAATGGTTCAGCCTTATGCTGTTTTGTTCTAGCTTTTATGTTGACCGCAGTTGCTCCATGAGATTTTCCGTTTGGATGCTGAACTAAATAATTTGGTATATGCACCGAACTATTGTTAGTAAAATGTGACTAATGTCACTCAATATAAAATTATTTAAGATCCTGAGGGTGATAATTCAAGTCATTTGTATTTCACAAATAGATTTTTAGTTTGAAAGACATGATTTGGTTGCTAGAATGGTTGTGGGCAAATTCAGCATGGTAATTATTTTTCTGTCAGCGCTTTTATCATGTTATTCAATTCGGAAATATTATTGATATTATTAATGTTTGTGGAGCTTTAGCTACGAATTGATGAAATGTTCTGGTTTTCAGGCGGTGTAGTATTTTCACGTGTGACATATGAATACAGTAGACCCTCGCTTTACACGATACTCTGGGTACACGGTTCCCATACTACACGGAACTAAAAATCCAACATCCCTCCGACTACACGGAATTCTTATTACACGGTATTTGGTCAACAGCCCATAAGTTCGTTGTGCAACCTATAAGTGATTCTAGTAACTTGCTGTCAAAAGGGTATTAATTTAAGTTTTGTTATCGACTTTTATCTTTTAAACATGCCTGATTATATAATAGCTGCCTAAGAACACGTTTGAGCAGACTACTGCGTCGCGCCAATTTTTATATAAGGTGTCAATGTCATACATGTCAGTTTGTCCGTATTACTCCTACTTCGAGTTGTATACCTTGGTCTCCATAGCGCACTATGAAAATGATGCGATTTGTACCAACTCTGAGTCTCTAATAGCACCGTTCCCATACTGCACTGTGTAAGGTTTCATAGAACACAATACGAATTAGCCTGAATTGTATGTAAAATACGAGTTTTTTATAGCACAGTCCCCATACTGTATGGTACGCACTTTTTTGTACTGTACATGATATCTGGTTTAACATCTGAAGTTGACTCATAAATAGGTGAAGTTTTTAGCCTTGGCGATATTTTTTTTTTCTTCAAACTGTTTCTTATAGATTTAGCATACCTTGTAGTTGGCAGTTGAAACCACAAAGAACACATTCTACTGGTCATTAATCTTGTCTTAATAACACTTCTCTGTCAAGTAATTTTGAATGCACTTTACACATCTGGGAACATATAACAATAGTTCCAAGTATGGCCGTACCTCTGACAGCAGGTGCACTGGACAATTTCTTTTGAATGTCGCTTAGCCTCGATCGTTAATTTTGTTTCAAACAAAAATTCGATTTTGTAGAATTCTTTATTATTCAGTTATTGTTCCAACCCGACATATTTAATGGATATTTTGTAAACCCGTTCTAAAGGTTTGCTATGCAAACTACTTTGTGACCTGGTGCCTGAATTTTGTAGCTGATTTGAAGACTAAATATCGGGGCGTGTAAATGTATATCATTCTAACGTGTCTAACGGTTAAATACTATAAATCTTCATTCCAAGATTCCGAGAAATCTTCATCGATTGAAATGTAAATAAAACTCATACTTATAACTAAAAAATATATAATATATCAGATAATTCAATTCTAACAATCACTTTCGATCGTCAACACTCTAAATTTTTTCATTCTTCACTTTGTTAATACAAGTAATATGTTTTTAAATCATTAAATTCAAACGTTTCGTTCTCTCAAAAAATGAGTTAGTGTTTTTGGCACTTTTTGCCCCGTATATTACCTTAATACTAACAAAATATGTATTATACCTACACATTCACACGCTTGTACACGTCAATTACCTATCAACATATCTACTTGTGGATTTGTTTAACATTCTGAGTCTTCAAACTGTCTACTTTTTTCTATCAAACTGTCTATCTTTCCATGTTTTTACCTATTCACCAACGTTTCTTTCTACTAGTCTAGCTGTTAACCTAACAACCTGTATACGTGCTTAACTATCTACTTTTCTACTTGTCCAGTTTTTCACCTGTCTATCTGTTCATTTAACTAACTGTTTACCTGAATACCTGTTCACCTCTTTAAGTGTACCAATCTATTTGTGCGCTAATTTACTCGTCTACATATCTTCCTGTCATCTTTTCTGCCGGTTAATTTTTTTAATCTTTGCATCTCCCTGATACTTGACTAACTTTGTTTCTATCTACTTACTGGCCACTTGTTATTTTGGCTACGTGCTTACCTGTCTACTCATCTACCTGTCTATCTCTCTATTCTTGTATCTGTCCGCATCTCTGGCTTTTTTCTGCCTACCTGTCCATCTATCAACTTTTCAATCTATGTATATTTTCATCTATCTACCTGCCTATGTTTCAGCTATTTACCAGTCTGTCCGTCTATCTGTTTACTGTTTACTCTATTTTTGTACACCAGTACTTGTTTTTCTATCTACCCCTCAATCTGACTATCATTTTATCTAGTTACTTGTATACCTGTATAGTTTTCTATCTGTGTACTTTTTTACCAGTAGTTCTATTAGAATATAAATCAATAATCATGATTTGTAATATTCATTTTTGACCATTATTTTCTAACTTTTTCATGCATCTCCGAAACCGCTGGTCCTGCCTTCGAATAAATGTAATTAATTCTATATTTCGCTAATACAAATAAAATGTTTTTCGTATGTTCCGTGAAATTCAAAAACTGAATTCAAATTTTTTGTACTTTTTGCTTAGAATCTCCAAAAGGACTGTATATGTCACAATAGGCAAAATCAATGATGCTGAGCAGCTATTTCGCGTGCTTGCGATTCATTGCACTACCGAACGTGATAGAAGTGAAATTGAGCAGCAGAGCTCTTCCAGATGCTATTGTAAAAGTGATGCTTACAACTGATATTGCTTCGAACATTACAGTCGCATTCACTACCAAAGGTTTAATAGACTTGTGATTTTTGGAAAGTAAAAGAACAAATGATATTAATTAGAAAAAAAGTAAAATACTCAGAGATAATTATAACATTTTCCCCCTATGTAGTAATGTCTAACGGTGGTTTCCGTGGAGACCATGGGCAAGAGGTAAGCGAGGGTATCACCAGTATTTTATCGAAAAAGAAGGCCTTCAGAACATTTTTCAACATATTATTGTTATGTGCCTGTGATATTTTTAACGGAAATATATCAAAAATTACACTCGAATGTTTAAAACTTACATTCTATTTGATTTACTATGATCTATAAGTTTATAAAAAAAAATCAGGATCAATCTTTAACATAAGCTTAGCTATACAATTAATTCCTAAATTGAATGGTAAACCATCCAAATTAAATAAATTAATTTTTCTTGTTTAAACCTGTAGACATGCGTAGAAATGCAAAAAAATATACTAAAAATTAAAAGGGGTTGCTTTCCAATATGTTAGATGTATTACTTCCTTAAATTGGGCAGAGCTCAATAAATTACTTTTAGGGAAATTTGGGCAGAGACGGTCCGTGGTTGATTTACAGTTAAAACTAACTAAATAAAACAAAATACTTGGGAAAGTGTGAGAAAGTATGCACAGAAAATAGAATTAATTCTAGAGCCGATGTATGAGCAAGAAAGTATTGTGGAAATCATAAAGGCCATAAGTTTTTGAGAAAAAACAATATTTCTTGTCATGACACTTTGTATAGTTTTGATAATTACAAATTTTAATACATTTTTTTAAAACATAGAAATCTCTATGTAATTTATTTAATTCTATACGTAGAATATATTATTTATATATATGGGAGTCATAGAGGCCGTGAGTTTTTAAGAAAAAACAATATTTCTTGTCGTGACATTTTGTATAGTTTTGATAATGATATATTTTAATACATTTTTATAAAACATACAAATATTTTTCTATAAATTTACATATTTCTATACTTGTGTAGATAATTGACAAAAAATATAGATTTTGGTGACACGCGCTAATCAACTGGTCATTCGTTTGCTATTTAAAATGTACGCCCAGTCCTTGGGTCATCTCGGGCTAACGCATTTACTCTAGCCATGACACCGGACTTCCGTTAGTATACTCATTCTGTATGTCCACACCTCGACTTATCGCTGACACCAAAAAGTTCACGGGAATCGCAATGCAACCTCTCCTTGTCCTTTAACTCACCAAATCATTTTTTAATGCTTAAGACTATGGAACTGGATCTGGATTGTATGTTGTTTTTAGAAATGGATACAAATACTTTATCTAAGTTGTTCTCATCTACTCCAGCCATTCAAGCAGTAAGCTCTCATAAAGGTTTAGGTAATTTACTATTTAATCCTACACTATTAAATCAACTGCCCTCATCGACCCAACTGTTCGAGATACTCCAGCGACAAGTTCGTAATATGTTTTACTAACTTCGATGATTATGCCAGAGGACTCTTATCCAGTTGTGATGGACTACGATTGGTTCATACCCTCATGAATTTGAGAAAAAGATTTCATGACCTGAAAGATGTTAAATTCAAACCTCTGCTACAATATGTCTTCCCACCAAATAAATCTAACGTGTTGACGTGCATATTTGAACTAGTGTGAGGTCAACAGTATGAATGACGACAGTAGCGCAGAGCTCACGGAACCTTCTCATAATAAACAAGCTCTAACAGTTTTTTTAGACGGCCATAGGTCTGAATTGATAACTTTAGCTAGGGCTGCTAAACATAGCGATATACGGGAGGCGATACTAATGGCTATGCATGAGAAACAAAATTTAATAAGGACTAAATTGGATCGCAAAGAAGTTCAAAGCAAAAGATTCAGAAACAACCGACTCGACCCCGTTTTGTAAAATCTGTCAAACAAAGGGTTATTCAATGTTAAACTGTTGGCAAAAAAACATGTTCAACGCAGATGACCAGACCAAACTGACAGACAAAGCTATGTTCGACGCAGCAATTCAGCGCAACCCAGTCCGAGATAAACAAATTGCCTGTTCGCCGCTAATAATCCGAAAAACGAAAAAGCGCCATGTGTATCAAAAATTAAGGACACATCTGTGTAAATAATCATAAAGTAAATACTGTGGCATTAAAAACAATTATAAATAGAAACCTGGTCGACTTAAAGGTAAATTATAAAAAATGCACGTTTATTTTGGATTCAGCAAGTAATGTGTCAATTACTAAGTATAACAAATGTCTATAAAATCACTAGTAAAATTGCCTCTGACGAAGTGTCAAAGTTGAAAGGTATTACTGGTAAACACGTGTATACCCAAGGCTCGGTATTACTAAAGTTATTGACATTGACGCAGATGGTATAACAGGATTAGTCTCTCTTTTGAAAGCACAACTTGATTTTTTCACAAATACGTTTTCGAACAATGACAGACTAATTGAAATCTAAAATATAAAATTAATAGATGACTTAACAAAGGCACATATAATTCATCCTAAAGTATACTATTCTGCAAGGCTGATGAGATCTTTGAGAGTGCGCATGTTTCTAATTGTATTCTAAAACCTTTTAATAAAAAAACTTCGTATAAAATTTTAAATACTGATGATACCTAAGTAAAAATTAATAATGATTAAAATTCTTCGAATTTACACGCGCTTGGAGAATTTAAAATATTTAAAATAGATAAGCACAAAGTAAATAGTGATTATGATCGTATTAAAAAAGCAAAGTTTAGTATTCGTACGAATCACATAAATTCCAAAGAAAAGAAGTCTACAGAGTACTTTCGAAGATTTTTATGATTTATTTCATTTAAATGGTGATAAATTAACTTACAGTTCAACAATAAAACATTCTATTAACACTAATTCTGAGAAACCGACTTAATTAAAGCAATATAGACTTCCTCATGCTCAGCGTGCTGAAATGCAGAACAAGGTAGATGACATGCTGGAAAACGACATTATTGAAAATTCTGACAGTCCATGAAATTTTTCTTTATTAATTGTTCCCAAGAAATAGGACGTAGACGGCTCAGAAAACTGAATGTAAATACAATTAAAGATACTTATTCGTTGCCCAATATAACTGAAATCTTGGATCAACTAGGACAATCAAATTTAGCTAGTGGGTTTCATCAGAACGAATTAGGTAAAAAATATCGGGGAAAAACAGCTTTCTCAGCCTGTGCCTAAAAGTTTCAGTACAAACGCATGCTATTTGGGCTTGAAAATGTCCCAAGTACTCTTCAACAATATACAAATTTGGCCTTACCTGGAGTTGAAGGTTTTAAGGATGGCTGACATTATCGTATACGGCAAAACATTTCATAAGCACAATTTTCGGTTGCGTGCTGTTTTTGAGCAACTGCGCAAACATAACCTGAAACTTCAGCCTATTAAATGCGAATTTTTAAGACGTGAACTGACTTTTTCTTATCACATAATTTTTCTTAATAAGGTGCGATCGGTACAAAATTTTGCAGCGCCAAGGAACCAGAAAGATATAAAAGTGTTCCTACGTCTAGTCGGGTATTAGCAAAAATTTATAAAAGATTTTGCAAAACTAACCGACCATTGAATGTATTATTTAGGAAAGGATGAACCATGGAATTAGGGACCAAAACAAAAGTATCATTTAACGAATTAAAGAAAGCAATTTCCAATGCACCAGTTTTCAATATCCGGATTTTGATAATTTTTTTATTTTGAAGACTGAAGTTAGTAAGGAAGCAATCGGAACAGTCATAGCTTAGGAAGGGACCGCAGGAGAGGTACCAGTGGCATTTGCATCCAGGCAGCTCAACAAACAAGAGAAGAACTACACCGTTATAGATAAGAAACTGTTGGGGTGCACGACAATTTAGACATTACCTATATGGTCCTTATTCACACCGACCATCAACCGTTGACTCATCTCTATAACTGTAAGAAGCCTACGGCTATGCATATCCGATGGAATCTGGCCATGGATGAGTACGACTTCGACGTAAAATTCAAGCCCGGAAAAGCCAACGTCGTGGCGAATCGTCTATTTAGATATTGCGTCTGTGGCAATAACACCAATAATTAGAATATAGAAGAATGAGCGAAAAAAGGTGTTCATGCTCAGGAATGCCTAGGAGATTTTTGTGCATTTGAAAAATAATAGTCAAATTATCAATCACTATGCCATCGAAACCAGAGATAATATTAACAGCGAAATCAAGTCAATACCAAGAGGTTATATTCTTTGTTGATTCCAATAATATTAAGGAATTACATGTCGCTAATAACGAGAAGTCGGCGCGGTTTCAGTAGAGTCAGCAAAATGATGCGTCGTGTTAATAGTTAATGTATCGCCCAGTGAAACGGTAACTAGTCAGTCATTGTTCGAGTGAAAAAATCAAGTTAGACTTTGTGTTTCGAAAAAAGTCTAATCAGGTTATAGCATCTGCGTCAATGTCAATTTTATCAAACATTACGGTGAACTTTAATAATACCGAGCCTTGGGTATACACTTGTTTATCAGTAATACCTTTCAACTTTGACACTTTATCAGAGGCAATTTTACTAGAGAAACATTTGTTACATTTAGTAATTGATACATCACTTGCTGAATCCAGAATAAACACGCATTTTTTATCATTTACCCTTAAGCCGACCAGGTTTCTATTTATAAATTTTCTTATTGCCACAGTATTTACTTTATAATTATTATACAGGTGTGGCCATTTTTGATACACCTGGCGTTTATTCGTTTTTTGGATTATTAGCGGTGGACAGTCAATTTGTTGATCTCAGACGGGATTGCGCTGGATTTTTGCGTCAAGCATAGTTTTCTCTGTCAGTTTGGTCTGGTCATATGCGTTGAACATGGTCCTTTGCCAACAGTTTGACATTGAATAACCCTTTATTTGACAGATTTTACAAAACGACGTCGAGTAATTTTTTTCTAAATTTGTTGCTTTGAACTTCTTTGCAATCCAATTTAGTCCTTATCAAATTGTGTTCCTCTTGCACAGCCATTAGTATCGCTTTCCTAGCCCTAATTAATGTTCTCAATTAGCTGCCCTAATTAATGTTCTCAATTAGGACCTAAGGCCGTCTACAAAAACTATTAGAGCTAGTTCATTATGGGCAGGCTCCGTGAGCTCCGCGTTACTGCCGTCATTTATACTTTCTTAGTTACACATTGGTTCTAGATTTAATTCTATTTTCTATGCATACTTTCTCACACTTTCCACAATATTTTGTTTTATTTAGTTAGTTCTAACTGTAACTCAGCCACGGACCGCCTCTTCCAAAATTTTCTTAAAAGTAATTTTTTTTAGCTTTGCCCAATTTATAGAAGTAATACGTCTAACATATTAGAAAGCATCTCCTTCTAATTTATTTTTATGCATTTTCACGCACGTTGCCGCGTTTAAGCTCTGACTACAGGTTTTAACGAAAAAAATAAAATTATTTAATTCGGATGGTTTACTATTGAATTAAGGAATTAATTTTATAGCTAAGCTTATTTCAAAGATTGGCCCTAATTTTTTTTATAAACTTACAGATTATATTAAATCAAATAGAATGTAATTTTCAAACACTCGAGTGTAATTATTCATAGATTTCCGATAAAAATATCACAGATACATAACAATAATATGTCACATGATGAATATTTTGAAGGCCTTCTTTTTGGATAAAATACTGGTGATACCCTCGCTTATCTCTTAGTATTTTTCTTTTTTTTCTAATTAATATCATTCGCTCTTCTACTTTCCAAAAATCACAAGTCTATTAAACTTTTGGTAGTGAATGCGTCTGATATGTTCTAAGCAATATCAATTGTGAGCATCACTTCTACAGGTTTATCTGAAATAGCTCAGCTGCTCAATTTTACTTTTACCGCATTTGGTAGTGCACTAAATCGCGAACACGCGAAAATAGCTGCTCAGCTTCTTTGCTTTTGCCTATTGCGACATATCCAGTTATTTTGGAGATATAAAGCAAAAAATACAAAAAAATTAAATTTAGTTTTTGAATTTCACGGAGCATTCAAATAGAATGATACAAAAGACATTTTATTTGTATTGGCGAAATATAGAATTGATTACATTTATACGAAGTCAGTTAGAAAATAATCGTCAAAAATGATTATTACAAATCGTTATTATTGATTTATATTCTAATAAAATTACTGGTAGATAAATACACAGGTAGAAAATTATACAGGTTTACAAGTAACTAGATAAAATGATAGTCACGTTAGGGGGTAGGCAGATATCTGAGAGAGAAGAGTTATTAAGACAGGATCAATGACCGAGTTGAATGTGCTCTTTGTGGTTTCAACCATCCTGCCAACTACAAGGAATGCTAAGTCTATAAGAAACAATTTGACAAAAAAAATGATCGCTAAGGTTGAGAACATCACCAATTTATGAGTCAACTTCAGATGATAAACCAGGTATCTTATATTCATATGTCACACGTGAAAATACTATACCGCCTGAAAACCAGGACATTTTATCAACTCGTAGCTAAAGCTCCACAAACATTAAAAATATCAATGATATTTGATAAAAACGCTGACAGAAAAAAACACCATGCTGAATTTTTCCACAACCATTCTAGCAAACAAATCATATCTTTCAAAGTAGAAATCTATTTGTGAAATACTAATGACTTGAGTTATCACTCTCCGGACCTTAAATTTTTTATCAGTCAACGCTATTGATATCATGCTTATATCAAAATCACATTTCACTAACAATGGTTCGGTGCGTATACCAAATTATTTAGTTTATAGCATTATAGATACAAAAGACATTTTATTTGTATTGGCAAAATATAGAAATGATTTATTATATGAAGGCAGGACTAGCGATTTCGGAGATGCATAAAAAAGTTAGAAAATATCGGTCTTAAATGACTATTGAAAATCATTATTATTGATTTATATTCTAATAAAATTACTGATAGATAATTACACAAGTAGAAAATTATACAGGTAAACAAGTAACTAGATAAAATGATAGTCAGGTTGGCGTGAAAACAAGTACTGGTGTACAAAAATATAGTAAACAGTAAACAGATGAATAAGTATACAGGTAAATAGGTGAAATAAAGGTAGATAGACAGACAAAAGTATACATAGATTGACAAGTTGATAGATAGATAGGTAGGCAGAAAAAAAGAGATGTGGACAGATACAAGAATAGAAAAGTAGACAGGTAGATGAGTAGACAGATAAGCAGGTAGCTAAAATAACAGGTGGCCAGATAGACGCGCAGACAGATACAGAAATAGATAGGTAGATAGAAACAAAGATAATCAGGTATCAGAGAGATACAAAGATTAAAAAAAAGTTAACCGGAAGAAAAGATTACAGGTAGATATGTAGACGGGTAAATTAGCCCACAAATAGAAAGGTACACGTAAAGAGGTTGACAGGTAGTCAGGTAGACAGGTAATTAAGTGGACAGATTGGCAGCTCAAAAAATGCGCAAGTAGAAAAGTAGATAGATAGGCAGGGAGATAGTCAAGCACTTATACAGATGGGTTAACAGGTAGACTAGTAGACAGAAACATTGTTGAATAGGTAGACAGAAAGAAAGATAGACAGTTGGACAGGAAAAAAGTAGACAGTTTAAAAACTTAGAATAGTTAACAAATGCATATGTAAATATGAAGATAGGTAATTGACGTGTACAAGCGTGTGCATGTGTAGGTATAATACATATTTTGTTAATACGTATGAAATTGCCTGGTTTGAGGACAACACATAAATAAATGAGGGAGGTTAATTAACTTGCTGTCGGGTAATTTATAGTAATCGCAAAAGGATCTAAAAAAAAAATTTTTATGTTTTTACCTTTCAAAGGTTTTTGAACATTTTGGCATACTTTAGAAAAAATGGATTAATGTGTGTGTATGTGCCTGTATGTGTATGTATCTATATGAGGATACAAATTGTCGTTGAAGATTTAGAGACCACGGATCTTTTGATTTGAATAATTCAAAAAACTTTAAATTTTTACTGATGAAAAAACTTGCTAATCAGTTTTTTGCATAGACAGGTCTAGTTGTTTTTGAAGATACGGGGCAAAAGATGCCAAAAATACTATCGCATTTTTTTATATAACGATGCCTTCGAGTTTAAAAATGATTAAAAACATTTCACTTGTGTTAACGAAGTGAAGAAGAGATGAAAATTTGAAGGCAGGTCCAGCTAGTTTGGAAATCTAGTAAAAAAATAAAAAATTGGCGATCGAAAGTGATTGTTAGAATTGACTTATATGATATATTATATATTTTTTAGTAATAAGCACAAGTTTTATTCACATTTCAATGGATTTTATTCCAAGATTTGTAGTGTAGTTTGCATAGCAAACTTTTAGAGCAGGCTAGTGCACTTCGAAAGAAATTGGCTAGTGCACCCGCTGTTAGAGGTACGGCCATACGCAAAACTATTGTCACATGATCCCAAGATGTGCAAAGTGCGTTCAAAATTACCTTGGAGAGAAGTGTTATTGGGACAAGATCAATGACCAAGTGGAACGTGTTCTTTGTGGTCTCAACTATCCTGCCATCACAAGGAATGCTTAGCCTATAAGAAATAATTTGACAAAAAAATTATCGCCAAGATTGAGAACATTACCAAATCATGAGTCAACTTCAGATGTTAAGCCAGGCATCATATATTCATATATCACACGTGAAAACACTATACCGCCTGAAAACCAGGACATTTTATCAACTCGTAGCTCCACAAACATTAAAAATATCAATGATATTTCCGAATTAAAAAAACATGATAAAAACGCTGACAGAAAAATAAGCACCATGCAGAATTGCCCACAACCATTCAAGCAAACAAATCATATCTATCAAAGTAGAAATCTATTTGTGGAATGCAAATGACTTGAGTTATCACTCTCAAGACCTTAAATTTTTCATCAGTCAACGATACAGATATCATGCTTATATCGAAATCACATTTCACTAACAATGGTTCGGTGCGTATACCAAATTATTTAGTTTATAGCATTCAGCACCCAAACGGAAGACCTCATGAGAAACTGTGGTCATTATAAAAGATAGCATAAAACAGCATAAGACTAAACCATTCGAATAAGAATTAATTTACGAAACGTCAATTTCAGTTTATGTACTGTCTCATATCCGGCTAGTTATCGGCCATTTACTGTCCGCCTAACAGGATTACCGACGGTTAGTGTACTACTTTTTTAATGCGCTACGCAGTTTATGGATAATGACGACTATAATTCAAATCACACATTCTGTTTTAAAAAAAAAAAAACATTTTAACAATATCAACCGGCGAGCCTGATTATTGGTCAACAGATCTTGATAACATTCCTGATTATTCTTAACTAGACATGTTAACGATAATTGTTTAGATATCAAACTCAGATTTAAATTACGATCACTCGCCAATTATTCTACAACTACAGTGACAAATCAAAATTTATATATTTTTACAAATAAATTAACTAATTGCCCATTATTTTAGGAGATAATTGATGATCAAATTTTTTGCAACGTACCTCTGAAAAATGAACGAGATTTTAACGTGGCGATAACTAATTTCGCGACGTCACTATCATCCGCAGCTCAAAAATTCACTATATTTTCTAATGCAGTTACAAACATTAAAAAAGTTATAACTTAATAACCCAAATTACAAAAAATATGGAAAATATCATGGTCACTACCTACAAATAAAAATAAATTTAACTGTGCCAGCCGGAAGCTTAAGACTTTAAAAATTATTTAACTAATCTTTCATCTAGTAAGGTCACGAAATATTCTTTTTGGAAGACTACGAAGAGATTAAAAAAACCGATAGTATATCTGTTTTTGGGCAAAAAGTTTAGAAAAAAAATCGGAAGAATTTGCGAAACACCTGAAAAATGCAACGTGAGTGATAAAGATTTCATCCAGGTCAAATCGTAAAACGCATAACTGTGTTCGAAACAAAACATTATATCAAGGTTGCAAAATCTAACTAGTTGGTACTTGTATTTTGCCTTGAGGCAAGTTAATTTATGAGGATTATAAGTATTCCGGGTGAATTTATTACACATAATTGAAAACAAACGGACGAACACGTTAACTGGGAGTATTTTCTAAAAGCAAATTTTCAAAAATTAATAATTTTTATAATTGAACCTGTTTCCGTAGGACTTTAATGGTTTACTATGTTTGAGACCAAGTACTCTATGGTTATACCAACTAAATCATCTTAAATTTTAATTTTAACAAACGTCAAAACACTACTCATTTTCTCAAACTTTGATGAATTCTTAAAATTAAACTACTAAACGTAAGGCTGTAATATTTTAGTAAGTTCTATAAGACCAAAATATATATTGCCAAAAAAAGTTCCATTAAAATCGGCTTAAATTTTTTTAACAGTTAATTACAAAAAAACGGCTCGGTAGATTTTTACCTAAAACTAATTAGTATCATTCTCAACTAATATCTTTCAAACAGTTTAAAATCGATTCGGTAGTATGAGCTTAAATGTGGACGAAAAGTCTAACACTTTTTTTCAAATTATAAAGAAACGGCTCGACAGATTGTTTCACAAAGCTAACAAACGATAGTCCTCATTGAGATACATCAAATGGCTTTTAAATTTCTGAAATCGGTTCAGACGTTTTTGAGAAAACGTCGATCAAAAGTCTAATTTTGACAAATGCCAAAAAACGATACTAATTTTTGCAAACTTTGAAGAATTTTTAAAATTAAACGACTTGTCGTATTGCCATAATATTTTAGTATGATCTACAAGACTATGGTAAAAAATCTACAGTAAAAAAATCATAAAAATCTTTGAATTTTTTTTAAAACTTCATTACAAGAAAACGGCCCGGCAAATCTTTACCAAAAACTATTCAGCACGATTCCCAACCAATCTTTCGAACGGTTTTTGAATTTTCAAAATTGATTCAGAATTGCGAGCTAACATGTAGACGGATTTTTTTTACTTTTCTGCGATTTACAAAGAAACGGCTCGGCCGATCGTCGCACAAAACTCAGAAACATCGAATGGCTTTTAAATTTTTGAAATCGGTCCAGCCGTTTGGGAGAAAACGTCGATTCACGGCAAAAAATATGTTCACACACACACATATACTTTTACCAAATTCGGTCTCATTCGATTCAGAATGGCTTGAAACGTCGAGAAAACATAAAATTAGCGAGTCGAATTTTTTTATGAAAACATAAACTTCTCCTTCGGTAAGATAATAAATCTTCTAGACTGGATAAAATTTTATAAAAATGATATAATAATTACCAGAAAAAGGAAATTAAATTATTAACAATAATATATAATTTTCAAAAATTCAAAAAAGTATTGTTTGGCTGTGTCTTTATATATTGCACAGCCATATGATTAGGTCTGGCATACTGGTTTGTTATACAAACTATAACATTATTAACAGTTCCAAGATGTGTGTTGTGCGTTAAAGTCTCCTGCCATAAGTACAAATCTGTTCGAGTCCAGTAGTCTTTGTAAGTCCGTATGTTCTAGTCTGCTTGCCGGGATGTAAATCGATATTGTGGTTACTTTTTGACCTCTCTTGTATACATTAATAGCTGTTATTTCAGAACCGCCCGCTGTCAGGTTTGACACTTGCTCGTGTCTGATGTTAGACTTAATCAAAATCGCAATGCCGCCCCATCCGCGTGCGTCCGTCTGTCTGTCGTTTCTGTAAACTTTGTAATTGTTGATATAGAGTCTGTCCGTAGGTTTTAGGTGTGTCTCGTTAATCATTACTATGTTCAGATCGTATTTTGTCATCGTCTGTCTCAGTTCGTCAACGTTGTTTTTAAGTCCATTTGAATTGAAATGCATTATTTGTAAGTCTTGCGATTGGTTTATGGTGATGATGTAAGAAAGTTCAAAATTGTTGTGTATTTGTCGTTATAAGTAATGTTTGTGTTAAGTGTTTTTGTCAGTTTGTATAGCTCACTGAAAATTTGCATTACCTGGGGATCCGCAAATAGCTTCCTGATCTCGCCCATAGCAGCAAAGAGTCCTTCCGGGGTGTTTAGGTCTGGATCGGGCTGGCTGCAGGCAGGCCGTGTTGGTGGTTGCGATAGTGCAGGCCGGATCTGTGATGATGCAGGCTGGACCATTGTTCGTGATGACTGGACCATTGATCTGTATGGTGACGATGAGATAGGGAGTTGAGGATATTCAGGTCGGACGTTGGGACCATTGTTGTTGGAGTTTACAGCTGACTTTATTTATAATACTTAAATCGTATCTTGAAAGTAAAGAATGTTTTCAGCATATACAACGAGGAGTCAACTAAAAGGGATATTCTCTCAGGGGCGCCAGAATCCCAGAAAAGTGTCCTTTCACCAACTCTGTTTTTTATATTCATAGCGGATTATCTTATGAAGACCCCGTAATAGATTCCCAATATTATCACAAGAGCATCTAGACCAGTGATTCTCAACGTGGGGCAATTTGAGAATTTTGATGATTTGAATGTAAAATAGTATATTATCGCCAAAACATTTAACAAAAATGCTTCTTAGATTTAACTGAGGTGTCCCATTTTGGCCGAGACAGTCTTAGTTTTCAACCTTGCTGCCCTGGTATATATATATATATACATATATATATATATATATATATATATATATATATATTTCCAGGTCATTAATTTGTTTATTTTTATAATAAAATTACTACTACCCATTATAGTCTGAATATGATATCTGAATATAATATAAAACTAATCATTATGAAAGAGAATGTTGCGAAATGCAAACATTCTTAGGGTTCAAGAAGCTTTTCACTAATTATTTTAAATATCTATATTCAAATTTACGAATATATCAAAAAAAAGAAGTAAATCAAATTTCTGTCTGCTTGGCACAAGTTCCAAGGTCTATCACAAGACTCGACTTGAAATATGCACGAGAAAAATGATATTTTTTACTCAAGTTAATTGCGAAGTTTAACATGAACAGAGTTTTATACAAGATTTTAAGAGCGAAAAAAACCTAAACAAAATATATGACGTAATTTTTTTACTTATTGTTAGTAACTATGGCTAAAGATCGAATTAATTTAAAACAAACTAATTTTTATTTTATCCTTTAAAAGTAGAAGGTTGGCAACTAAGTGTAGCTTTTACTTTTAGATTGCTTCAAATGAATTTTTAAGTTTGCTGAGATACTTTACATATAGAATACATTTTTATTGTATAGTAAGAAATTCATCTGTCAATTAGTAGAAAATACTTTTTTTGATCGGTTTTGTAGTTGTTAAAATATGGAATATCAAAACAAACATTTTTGTCATATTTTGCATTTTTATTTCTGCGAAGGTAAAAACGATCCTTTCAAAGGTTAGGGGCTGCTTATGGTGTCAAAGCATTAAAAAACAGCTATGGTAAAATTGGTTTGGAAAATGTCATTCTGGTGATTTTTCACTCAATGCTGCTTTGATAGAGCAGTTAAAGTTTTGGACAACCTAAAGCAATAATCGATTTGGCCAATAAAAACAATTTGGCTTTGTTTAAAAAACATTGGGGTTTGGTTCGAATTCTTCTCCACATCCACCAAATAGTCCTGACCACGAACCATTTGATTAAAATTCTTGAATTTAGAAAATATCATGATGGTGTCAAATTGTGCTAATTTAGTTTTTGATATTAAAAACTAAAAGTTTTATAAATGTGGGATGCATCTTGGAAGATAACAAAAGATCATTGATCAAAATGGTCAATACATTACAGATCAAAGTTATTTAATTCTACACAAAAATTTTATTTGATTTTCTAACAAAAATGCGCTTAGTTGCGAACGATAACTACCAATTTCTAACAAAAATGCGCACATACTTAGTTGCCAAGGATAACTACCAATTTTTAACTAAAATGTTTGAGTTTAAAGGTCAGTAAGTTAGAACCAAATATAAAATCTTTGTGCAGCATGCACCAAGCTTAAGTATTGCATTAAATAAATTTAGAAAAACTGTAATAAAATTAGTTTAAAATTTCAGTTTTTTGGCTTTGTTCGAAATTTTATGATGTTTAATGACAACTTAATAGTGATTTCATCTTAAAAGTTTTTTTTTTTTTATTTCTCTTTATTGAATTACAATCTGTCTTTACAAAAAGGAAGACATTCAGTAATTTTGATGATATATGAAATATTAAACCTTAGATCTAAAAGGTTATCCAGTAGTAAACCTTTTCAATTTTGATATATTGAATTTAAATATTGTGATTAAATAGAGTGAACTAAAAAATAAAATGGTCTATGAGGTAAATGAGTATAAATTGTGAATTATAACAACAAATAAAAAAAGACATAACTAATAAACTAAACATAATAAAAATAAATAAACATACAAATAAACAACTAAATAAGTAGTACTGCTAATTAGAATGAATATATTATATATTATGTGCAGGTCAATATGTCGGATCCGTCGAGGGGGCGTTTTCTTTTTAGCCGTTCAATGCCGTGCAACTTCAATAAATTCTTGGCCAGAATATTAGGATGGTTTTGTACTCTGCTCTTATATTTTTGACTAATTAATTTAATTTCTTCATCAATAGTGTTTATGTTTAGGTCTTGATGGACTAACCAGTTTGGTGTGTATTTGGGGGCGTTTAGTATTTGTTTCAAAAATTTGTTTTGGAATCTTTGTATAATTGCAATATTAGATTTACGCGCTGTTCCCCAGAGTTGAAGTCCATAAGTCCACATGGGTTTAAAAACTACTTTGTATACCAGCAGTTTATTCCACGTACTTAAACGCAATTTTCTATTCAGTAACCAATAAAATTTTCTTTTTGTTGTTTCGAGTTGTTGGCGCTTTTTCAGTATATGGTCTTTCCACGTTAATTTAGAATCCAAGTGCAGCCCCAGGTACTTAACGACATTTGCCTGCGGAAGCATTTGATTAAAGAGCTGAACGGTTGGACATGATTTTTTCCTGAGGGTAAATGTGACATCTTAAAAGTTATTATTCACATTTTATCGGAAACAAAAAGAAATGCATAATGGGCATAACGTTTTTAAAAACCTCAAGGTTGGGGCGGGGTCCAAATAAGGTTGAGAATCACTGATCTAGACATTGCTATCTTTATGAAAAATTATAATAAATTATTTATTAATTTTATCATTATCATTATTTACTTTTTTATATTAATTTATCTTAATACGGATATCAATTGAAATACTTAGCTTTATTTTGTACTATATTTTATTTTTATACCCAATGTCAATAGATGTTATGTTATTTTGCAGTTGCAACCGACATTGAAATTAAAAACATAAAATTTGAGAGAACCAAACGCTCGATTTAAATGATTTAAAAAACATTTTACTTGTATTGACAAAGTGAAAACTGATGAAATTTTTGGGAAGGCAAGTCTAGCGGTTTAAGGGATCCAATAAAAAAGTGAAAAATACATACCATTTGGTGGATAAAAATGATCATTAGACATATGCATACCAAACTACCACATATTTTATAGTTATTTTAGTAATAAGAACAAAGTTTGTTTACTTTTTTATGTGTTACGTACCTATGTTTATCCGTTATATTGCGACGCGGCGCCCATGCGTTTCATTTTTTTTTTCTACGCAGTTAACGGATCGCGACTGCTATGAAAAATAAAAATAATTCAAAATTTCCTAAATATTTCATAGTATAAAAAATATCAAAAAGATCTTTTTTTTTTAATTGTAAAAATTTAGAAATAGATTTTTTCAGAGTTCTAATAAAAAATTGAATCTTTTTCAAAAAAAATAATTTTTGATACGGAAGGTTCTAGCAATTTCTCTTAAAGTTACGGAAAGTTCCAGCATTTGCCCAAGCACTACAAGTTAAAATCTCTACAAAAAATCTAATAATTTGCATAGTGTGCAAATGTCTAATGATAAACTTTGACCGACAAATGTCATTATTTTAACTTTTTTTATTGAATCCTTGAAAATCGCTAGATCTGCCTTTCAAAATTTTAACCAGATATAAATTTCGTCATTACAAGTAAAATGCTTTTTGAATCATTCAAATGAGACGCTTCGTTTCCTCAATAACTGAATTATCATTTTTTGTTTCAAATATCTGGTAAAATTTTTGTAAAGGCAGGTCGAGTGTCTCCAGAGATTTAATAAAAATTAATAAATCATGTCATTTGGCGGTCAAAAATAAACACATAAAGACATATGTACATTGTATTATCCGATATTTTTATAAAGACTATAATAATAAGTACAAATTTTGTGTACTTTTATATGGGTTTCGTATTAATGTTTACACGTTAGACGACTACGCGCGCTTATCGAGGAAAATAATATTTTAAGGGGGAAGAGAACCTCAACCTCTCATATTTAATATATATATATATATATATACATATATATATATATATATATATATATATATTTCTGTCAAGGTAAGTGGTATGTAATGAACCTTATTTTATAAAAATATAATATTGTTGTAAAGGTTTTATACGCCTAGCGCATTGCATCAGGTTTTGTAACCCTGACAGATACCGTTAGTTGAACCACTATAAAACCTGTGCAATGCGTATCGACGGCACAGTCTTGGAACAGTTGCAGACTGGAGTTCTTGAAAGTATTATTCAATAAAGAAAATATTAACAAGAAGTGTCGCATCAATACGAAATACAAGAACCAAAATAAAAGTATCCGAAGGTAAACATTCGTCTAAGCGCCTACTCAATACAATTCTATATATATATATATATATATATATATATATATATATATATATATATATATATATATATATATATATATATATATGGTATTCAGTTTCCAGGGCAATACATCAATTAAAAAGTTTGTATGACTTTAAAACATTTTTATTTTTTCCATTTTCCATTTTGATTTTTTCAGTGGAATCTATTTTGAAGGTACAGATAAAAATTATTAATTAAAACTAATATATAAGAAGTGATATGGTATGAACTTACATGTAATTGTAATAATCCTAATTATTTCTTAATTATAATTGTTACAATGCACAATGAAACCAAGTCACTTTAAATTTAACAATATATAAATTTTTTAATGAGTTATTTTATGAATTTGTAAAATACATCGCGCTATTCTGTATTCCGATGCAAGAGTGAAGCCTAAATGTGCACAATTGTGCACACCACGTGTTAGAAGCTAGGTACCGAGCACACAAACTGACCAGAGAATTTAAGGTTTGACAACGCGAGAGGGTACATATAGTAAAATATAAAAAGATGGCAATTGTGAGGGTGGACATAGTTGGTAGAATTGAGATAAAATTAAAAGAAAAAGAAAAATTAACATAAAAATTAATATAATTAAAAAGTCGATAGGATAGATAATTATTTTAAAGGAATGAAATTCGAGACATTGTTTAAAACTACTTGGTAATTCTCACACAGTGAAGAATTATCCAATCCTTTGTTTATGCTATTTTTGAAAAGATGTATGAAACATGATTCTGAAAAGCGTCTCTGCGATGTATTCGACTCGTGATGTAAAATTGTGGCAACATCAAAATTGAAAATATGATTGAAATTTTGTATGTGGTCAGTTATCATTGTTTGATTTTGATTTTTATTTTTGGAGTTGTCTTTTACAAATTCATAAAATAACTCATTCAAAAATTTATATATTGTTAAATTTAAAGTGACAAGAATTGGTTTCATTGTGCATTGTAACAATTATAATTAGGAAATAATTAGAATTATTACAATTACATGTAAGTTCATACCATATCACTTCTTATATATTAGTTTTAATTAATAATTTTTATCTGTGCCTTCAAAATAGATTCCACTGAAGATGACACAAAACTATGTGTCGAAACGTATAGAAAAAATAAAAATGTTTTAAAGTCATACAAACTTTTTAATTGATGTATTGCCCTGAAAACTGAATATCACATATTTCAACATCAAAATTATATAAAAAACTTAATATATATATATATATATATATATATATATATACGAGGTCTGTTCAAAAAGTACCCGGAATTTTCGTTTTTTCAAAAAAATATTTATTTATTCGTCTACATCAGTGATTCCCAAACTTATTTTGCCTACCGCCCCCTTTCCAGAAAAAATATTACTCAGCGCCCCCCTAATTTTTTTTTTCATTTCAATAGTATTTAATAATGTATATAAAAGTTATTGTATCTGCAAAAGATAAATTGACGAATTAGAAACCAATTTTGATTGAGTACGCTATTTTAATAAATCATTAAACTTTCGAAATAAATTTGAACCATCAGTGAATTTCAAGTTTTCTAGGCCCGCAATATATTTGTAATAAAATGCAATTGCAATTGGTACATCACTCCTGACGGAAAGGTTTTGCAAAAACATTTGATGATGCAATTATTAAAATAATGGACGTTATCAAAATTAATCTTTTACTCTTTCAAAAGAAGGTTGTAAAATAACATCAAAGTTTGAAATTATAAAACTATATTCAAAATAACGATACAATCATTATAATTTTAATGTGAGGGATGAATCTGGTGTGCTGCTACCAATTTAGCAACTTTCGGTTCTATCTTCGTCAGAAATAATCTCAAATCACCACGATCGACTATTTGTAATCGGTTTCTTTTATCTACATATATATAAAAATAAGTCGGGTTTTCCTTCCTGACGATTTAACTCCAGAACGCACCGATTTCGACAATTTTGCATTCGTTGGAAGGACCTCGGGCTCCGCAAGGTTAATAGCTAAGAAAATTAGTGGAGCATGGCATCGTGCCCTAATGCAAATTGCTGGAACTTCACGCACCGTAATTAAAAATTCAAGTAATGACATTAGTGAGAATTATCAGAATTATGCTTGGTTAAGTCAACGAGCAATTCTTGCCGCCAAGAAATATGATGTACACGCACTGAATTTCACCATTCAATCAAAAATTGCTGGCGATTTGGTGACATACCAATGATTCTGACTGGTCTTCCGTTTGACTTCAAACGATTGCAATTTCCATTTCGCCTTGCGTTCGCAATGACAACTAACAAGTCGCAAGGTCAATCGCTTAGTGCTTGCGGGATAAATTTCAAATAGATTATTTAGAAAATCATTGTTTTTCACATACTTTGCCTGTTCACGAGTTGGAAAACCATCCGCTTTGTTAGACCAAAAAACAAAAAATGTGGTTTACCAAAGAGCACTTCAATGAAACGGATAATTTGTGGATTTACTTTCATTTACTTAGAGAAGTTCAACTAAAAACACTTCATTTTTGTAATCGAAATAAATTCATTACTGTTGTATAATAAAATCAAATTTTTCCTTTTCAAATATAAAACAAACAAAAAATTTCTTCATCTTTCTCACGAAACCATCTGGTGGCGAAACGGAGTCCGTCGGGTTTGCTTAGTTTGTTCATAAATTAGTTGCAGCGCTGAATCCACGTTCCACTAAGTATGATGATGGAAATGCAATCAGAAATTTTTCAATGACAGACCAAATTTGTGGGTAAGCGTATTACTTCACTTATGGCCGGTATTATAAGTTCTTCACCAATAGTATGGAGTTTTCCCGACTTGGCAATCATTAATGAAATATTATACGAAGCAAGAAAGCCATCGCCGTCTTGAGAGATTGTGGTTGAAAAGAGTTTTGCCACTGTCGGTTGTTGTCTAAATTTTTCTTTTAGAGTAGGAAAATAACTTCTATCTATTTTATCACCATGAATTTTAGTCAAATGTTCTTGTAGTCTAGAAGGTTTCATAGCTTCATTTGAAAAACTTTTCTGACAATTCAGACACATTGGCAGTGTAATATTTACAGGCGACTCAATAAAGCCATATTTCAAATATTCAGTATTATATTGTCTACATTTTTTTGATTCAGCCATTATAATCTGTAGAGAAAATATTTTTTACAGAGGTATTAAATGAAATATAATATATATGATATCCTTAATTGTCAAGGATATGTAATTACAACAGTAATAATACCAATTATAGTAGCACTATTTATTACTGAACAAAAAACTGCCTTTGATATAAAATTATAATATCCAATAATAATACATAACGCCGGCTTAATCTGTAAATATCACAGTTGATTCATTTGCAAATTCACAGTTCATTTGTTTTCACTATACAACTTAGTCAAGATTTGACCAGAGCTTTTTATATTCAACCCAAGACTCTTTGGGATGTGTAGGGGGTATAAAAGTACGAATATAAATACCTGTAGCCTATAATAACTAAGAAACTAACAAAAGTAACGAGAGAAAATCCTTATTGCCCTAATTCAATAATGTTAACAATGCAAACCCGCCAATAATAGCGATACATCTAATGCGGTAAATTTATTTGAGAATTGGAATATGCATATATTTTTAGATAATTTGAACAAAAATATCATCTTGGTAATTCAGTGTTAATATTAATCATTTATTTATATATAATATTAGTATTATAATATTTTTTTACTTGTGTGCTTTAAACGCCCCCTATAACTGAGCATCGCCCCCTAAATGCACCAAAGCCCTTCACCGCCCCCCTGGATTGCCGCAGCGCCCCCAAGGGGGCGCTGGCGCCCACTTTGGGAATCACTGGTCTACATTAATGTGGTCCCCTTCAAAGTAGTCCCCCCCAGATATAATACACTTATGCCAGCGTTTTTTCCAATTTTCGAAGCACCCTTGATATTCACTTTTTGATATGTCCTTGAGCACTCTCAGCAATTTTCTTCAATCGAGGAAAACCGCCGTCCTTTCATGGGTCTCTTCAACTTTGGGAATAGGAAAAAGTCACACGGAGCCATATCTGGTGAATTTTTGCACTTTGCAACACTTTATTTCATTTTTTACGCAAAATTTAATACAAATTCTTTGACTTTTCAATTCTTCCATTGTAAAAATCGCCGAGCTCAGAAAAACACGTCGAACCTTAGCGACTACCACAGACAAAGTAAACAGTGAATATAGCTGAAAATTTCATCATACTTTAGGGGCATGTATACCAACACAATAAAAAAAAATTTTGACAATCAGACACTCCAGACCCGCGAAATTTAATTATTAGTAATTCCGGGTACTTTTTGAACACACCTCGTATATATATATATTTATATATATATATATATATATATATATATATATATATATATCTGTGTGTGTGTTTGTTTGTGTGTATATTTTATTATTTTTTATGTATGTATAGTTGAATACTACATAAAAATATTTATAATTGTTAGCTCAGTGCATGTATTTCGCAAACAACAATTGATGTATTTGAAATAAAATATGTTTTTTCTAAGAATAAGTCCGCTTAATTAGATTTTGTATATATATTTTTTATTTAAACATATATAAACGACGTCGTCTAATTCAATAAGCTTTTGCATTCGTTAATAAGGAACAAGTAATAAAAGTTCTAGTTTTTATAATAAGTAGCTATTCATTAATCAATTTTTGTCAAATGATTATTTTCATTCTTTGAATGGTACGGGAAGATTCAGCAATTTGCCTTGAGGTAAGATGGCATGCACCAATTTCTTTTCTTTTCAAAAAGATTATCAATATGTTATTTATTTGCTTTAAAAAACATAACATATTGTTTATACACAAAAAATTTACAAAACAGAAAAAAATGTTTTGTTTCTAACAGATTTTTTATTAAACACAAAGTTTACATATCATGTTTACTTTTACTACAATTTTATTAATTTATTATCTTGGCATCTGGTACATCCTTATGGCCATAATCACATAATTACACTTAATAATTTCCAGAGTTAATATTAACTAAACTTGTTTTTACTTTATATATCTACTTTACATAGTTTTGAATAATCTATTATATTGTTATATATTTCGACAGACGGTAAGCTAAGGAGTTGGGAGGCACTGGTTGCAAATTGAACTTTTTCCTTCTTCAAATAAAAATAAAACCTCCTTCTCTGAACTCGATAATTACAGCATTCGAAAAAAATATGGTTTAAGGATTCTGGTTGACTCCCGCAGCTACATGTATCATACAGTAAAATATTGATTTTCTTCAAATGTTCTTTATATTTTGCATGCTCGGTTCTCTATCTATATTATGGTGATGAACTTTCTCTCCTTATTTACTTTGTCAAACCAGGGTGTATGTGCCACATTTACAAAAAGCTGGCCATATTTGCGGCCTCGAGTTCTTAGTGATTCTGTATACCTGTCCGCCTGCCACTCTTGTTTGGCCATGTTTTTTGCTTTTTGCTTGAAATCCAGTACCAGGACTTTTCTATAGATTTCTCCAACGTAACACGCCCATTTAGCCAAAATGTCAACCAGGCCGTTGTTGAATATACCCGAGTGGCCTTTAACCTAGGCAACGTGTATGTCGAATCTCATAAATGTTAATTGGTCCAACAAAGACACGATTTCATAAACAATGTTGTTGGTCGAATTTTCCCAGTTGTTTATTGATTCTAAAGCACTACAGCTGTCGGTGGAAATAACCAATTTGGAAGCCGTGTTCTATAGCTAACTCAATGGCGGCTTTTATGCAAATCAGCTCCGCCGTATATATTGTTCTGTAATAACATGATCATACGTGCTTTTAATAAAAATATGAATTCATTGTTCAATGTTGATCAAAGTCCAAGATCTTCGTATGAATGCGAAAGTGTGCCATCCCGAATTATCACGTCCAATGCAATATATAAAGAGTCAAAATTATTTGTATAAACGAGTGATGTCTTAGTCAAGACTCTAGGTATTGATGTCTTAGACAAGACTCTAGCTAGTGATGTCTTAGTCAAGACTCTAGCTAGTGATGTCTTAGCCAAGAGTCTAGCCAGTGATAATGTCTTAAGAGTAGTCTCAGATAATCTAAGTGGAGATTATGTCTGTGAAGTAAAGAAATAAATACAGTGTAAAACATTACAAATGGATTTTTATTGGAAACCAGAAGTTTGTCTCTTCCAGCGAATACCTTATTGAAAGGACCCATTAGTCTGAAGAGAACTCTCATCAAACCAGTCGATCAAACATTATTCCTACTGCTCGACCCAAGGCATCAGGAAAGGTTGGACGGACATTATTACCATATCGTATAAAGAAGCTACTACAGTAACCAATATCCAGTGACTGTGGATCTTTCAACAAACGGACCTCCAACCCATACCCGAACCATACTACCAACACCATTATTTCATTTCATGATGGCAGCGGTGGGATTACCTCGTGGTGAAGTGCAGTGTTGAGTGTGCTGTGAGTGTCGAGCAATAAGCTGAGTAGCAGAAATTTTGCATTCGGCGCTGCAGCAACAGCTGAAAACCAGCAGGATCAGGACTGGCACGAAGTATCAGAGGCATTAAAGGTGGCGGCATACCAAATAACACCATGAGAAAGGCGACTCTACGCAGAGGGACAAGGACATACTCTCCCCAAATCGACGCTGACTTCTCGATTAAGGCTCACTCCCCAAGTAAGAAAAACCAATCCTTCTTTTGGCAAAACTACACATCCAGACCAGAACATCATAGTCTTCAATTTTTTTTAAGATTTTATTTGTCAATTAGAATATAAATAATAATATTTTGTCAATTTGAATATTTTTTTTTTAAGTATTAGGATTTTGGTTGTACTTGGGTAACATTTTTGTAACAATGGGTAGTTCGATTATTATTTACACCACTATAATTTTGTTGACTTCACGTAACCATCAAGATTAAGTTCAAGTAAATATTGTTAACTAAGCATTTTTTAACAAAAACAATTACGAGCATTGCCAGGTCCGAATTTCATAACAGAAATATTTCATTATTTCAAAATAATTGTAAAGATTAGTAACAAAGTCATCAAGTAATAATATAAAAGACTCAGAAAGTAATATTGAAAAGTTAGTGACTCTAGTTAATGACTTTGAGTATCCTATCAAGAGTAAATTTACATCTGTTGATCTTTTCATTACGTCGCGATTTTTAATGTGGCTTTAAATGCCAGTATAAAGGCGAAATGCCTAAAGGATTTAGTGTAGCCATTGTGCCACTTTTCAGGCGATAGTGCCAATCCTTCATTCCAGATAGCCTAATATTAAATTGTTCAAAAGAAACAATAGGTATCTGACAAATAAATAATTAATCAGGGTAGGAAAAACCTGAATGGAGACTCGTAAGGTTAGTGAAAACCGCGAGATCTTAAATATATTTGACGTAATTTTGATGACTCATGAATCCGCGGGAACGAGTCAATAAAATCTTTCAAATAAATTTATTTTGTTATTTTCATTTTAGGACCAAAACACGCTCGTTGATTTTGTCGATATTATTAAATCTTGCATGGGAATAAATTCCAACTATTAATGTTGAGTATAGAAATAATTTTAAAAATATTACATAAGAATGAAATTTTAATCTTGAATATTACATTGATGAACTTTGAAGTTTGGTGTGAAAATAATTGAACTAGAATATGCAAATTTCAATAGTAATTAAATTTAATCAACTGCCCATACCACAAAATGTTACAGAAATGAAGGGGATAAATTTAAATTAATGTCAATAATAGCAATGTAACTATCCCCATAGAACAGAATTATAAATTGAAAAAAAAATAGGAAAATAGAAAAAGTCCATGTTTGAATTATTGATACTAAATGATTTCATTTTAAATTCAATTCAATTTGTTGGTGCTATATTGAACGAAAAATATTTCCTAAATTTTCTCTACAATATAATAAATTTTATTTTGAAAATTAGTAAGCGATTGAGTAAATTTGCTTCTATTATAGTAATTGCATAAATTAATGATAATATCTTTTCTAAATATTTTTATAATTGTTCGTACTAAATGTAATTTCGATTATTTGCGTTAATGGTATAAGAAGTTTTATCGTATTTCTATTTTGAAAGTTGAGTAAAGAAATATCACGTAACATTCGGTTTCAAATTTTAACGAGACACGCTTATGATGTAGTAACTTTATTTTATTCACTATTTAAGCAGATTCTAGCTAAATTTATATAATTGCACATGATTGTACATTCGATCAATTGGGTTAACATACTGTAAGAAGATTCATCATATCATGTAACATGAACGATACAAATTTCAAAATATTAATTAACTTAATTTATTTATGATTTATTTTTGCGAACTTTTGAATTTTTATGAATCTTGACGTTTATACAAAAACTTTGTTTCTGTAATTATCTGAAAATTTGAGTATATTTCTAACTTTCAGCATATTTATATCAATTATAATACCAATAATTTGAAATTTTACTTTTTGGTTTATTGAATTATTCTTCAAAAATTTTAATACACTCGTGATTATGCATTTAATTGATAATAAATAACTATGAATTTCGAACGTTCAAATATAATAAGACCAACAACAAAAATAGAATTTTTATCACCTTTAATTATTTATTCACTTATAACAAAAGTAATTTGATGAGTAATATCAATAATTCACAAGGAAACAAAATATAGAAAAAAATATATATAATAATATATTTGTATCAAATATTCAGAAATTGAAAGGCCACTCAATTTTTTATTAATACTGACATTCTAAATTTAATAATTTCCAATTAATATTTTTATATTGTATATTTTTATAGTAAAAATAGAATGTTCAGAATAGAATTTGAAAAATAAATGTTATAAAATTAAGAGGGCCCAGAAATGTATTAATGTAGAAGTATCTGACAAAACAAAATTATTAGATTACAAGACGAATTATCACTATCTTCCATTTCAATCTAGATGTAATTCATCAGAATGGCAACAAGTGTGCAAGCTATTTTTTAAAATTTTCGAAGATTGATGCAGGATTCTCATATAGTTAGAATTCAGTTAGAAATAATCGCGCAATTTTTAAACATCCTATTAAAAATATTGAACTGAATCTGACACAGAGTATTTTGATCATATTTTAAATTCGAATCAAATAAATAAATTATCATACAAAATTAAACAATTTATTATAATATTAAATTTGTGAAAAGAAAGAGAGATCTTGCACCTTGTTAATATTCTTATGCAAATAGAAAAATTGTTTTTATTATTTTATCGAAACTAATTAATGATAGTGATAATGGATCAAATAATTAATTTTATCACATAAATTTTTAGAAATTTTATTGATGTATATAAATCAAATAGGTCACAACTTCGTTTTTGTCTACTAATCATTTTAAAGCAGTCACACAAATTATGCAACTTGAGCGAAATCATATGGTATTAGGTTGCATACTGTATCAAATAAGAATATCCTAACAATGTAACTAATTATTGTTTATAATATTTTGCTGTATTATCAAAATCCTACTTTTGAAATTAAACAAACTGCTGAAGCTAAATCAAAATAATTTTAATGAATTATTAAAAATCACAATATGCAGCAAAATGTTACAACAATATTAGATTTTTTTTTTAAAAAAAAGGTTGATGTTAATTTTTTATTTATATTATCATCAGAATTGTTATCTAATTACTATATTTCAGACATATTACAAAATTTTATACTTTACTTTTTCACATTTTGCAAATAGTTTTCTCTCTTTTGCTATAATCACTTGTACCATAAATTATTATTTTTCATTTATCGAGGACGATAAATTGTTTTAGAGGGGAGGAACCCCAATAAATTGTAATTTCTTTTTTTTTTTAATTGTTAGAGGACTAACAATATTCTTTAGGGGTGGCGTGTTCTGTAATAACATGATCATACGTGCTTTTAATAAAAATATGAATTCATTGTTCAATATTGATCAAAGTCCAAGATCTTCGTATGAATGCGGAAGTGCGCCATCCCGAATTATCACGTCCAATGCAATATATAAAGAGTCAAAATTATTTGTATAAACGAGTGATGTCTTAGTCAAGACTCTAGCTATTGATGTCTTAGTCAAGACTCTAGCTAGTGATGTCTTAGTCAAGACTCTAGCTAGTGATGTCTTAGCCAAGAGTCTAGCCAGTGATAATGTCTTAAGAGTAGTCTTAGATAATCTAAGTGAAGATTATGTCTGTGAAGTAAAGAATTAATACAGTGTAAAACATTACAAGTGGATTTTTATTGGAAACCAGAAGTTTGTCTCTTCCAGCGAATACCTTATTGAAAGAACCCATTAGTCTGAAGAGAACTCTCATCAAACCAGTCGATCAAACATTATTCCTACTGCTCGACCCAAGGCATCAGGAAAGGTTGGACGGACATTATTACCATATCGTATAAAGAAGCTACTACAGTAACCAATATCCAGAACTGTGGATCTTTCAACAAACGGACCTCCAACCCATACCCGAACCATACTACCAACACCATTATTTCATTTCAATATGCTTGCGTCCCCCAGGAAATTCCTAGTATTGTCTCCTAGTATTGCTTGGTTGTCTCCTAGTATTGCGCCCCCTACCAAGTTATTAATTTTAGATCCATCTGTAAACAAGTATCGATAGCCGGGCCATATTATATCATTTTTTTGTCTGAAGAGTTCATCCGTTCTTTAGATTCAGTATGTCTATATCCACTAACTCTCTGTTAAGATGGACGTTTTGAGTAACTCCCGAAAATTTTTGGTGATACATAAAACTTAGATGTTTTGGATTTTTTATTATATCATTTAGGTTGTCTGAGAATTTTTGAAGCTTAATCAGAATCATTTAGGTTTCTGCTTATTGCGCCAGTAATCTCTGGACGCAATGAGAATATGCAATTTTTTCAATTGTTCTGGAATATTGTTGCAGTCATTGTGTAATTTCCTCAGCAAAAAGTAGTCCGCTAACATATTTCTTCTGGTCTTCAATGGAGGTTCAGCCGCCTCTACTCCTAAGATATTAGTAGCGGTCGATCTCATTGCACCTAAGCTGGTTCTTAGGACCGAATATTGTATTTTGTCTAGTTTCATCATCATCAGTTTTGATCCATTCCCGTATAAAAAACTTCCGTAGTCTATAATAGATCTAATTAATGTTCTGTAGATTCTAATACAGATAGTGGGATCCGCCTCCCCCAACTGGTTTTTACAACCGATCTGAGAGTGTTTATTCCTTGTCCCGTTTTTAGTGTTATTTTATTAAAGTGTTCTTTGAATGTTAGTTTATCGTCCAATGTAAGGCCTAGAATTTTAATTACTCTATTCAAAGGTATTCTTAGATTGCCAATTAATAAGGAGGTTGTATCAAACACTTTTTTACGTCTACTGAATACTATGGCTGATGTTTTTGAACTGGATATACTTTTTTTTTTTGCATACTTTTATTGTCAATCAAAATTAAATACATTTTTTAAGACAATGTGATGTTGGTTTTAATGCATATAAGAGATTATCTCCTATGAGATATCTCTCTTTTATATTTTTATTTTTACATTTATTTAAGGTCGAATGGCCATTTTTTTTTCAATCTGCGTGTCGGATATTCCTCGCTTAACTCTTTTAAATAAGTGTTTGGGTGACCTGGTAGTTTTTCATGGTATCTTTTGCTCCTTTCTTTTAACATTTCATTAATAGTTTTTATTTTTAAGTCTTTATGTAGGGTGTCATTTGTAACATACCAGGGTGCGTTCACAATGCATCTTAAAATTTTTGATTGCGCTACTTGTATTTTTTTTTATATTTGAATTGCTTGCGCACGCCCATAGCTCAATGCCGTATGTCCAGATTGGGATGATTATTGTTTTATATATAAGGAGTTTGTTTTCATAGCACATATTTGAACTCCTGCCAATTAGCCAATACAACTCTTTGAACTTCTTCTCTATCTGTTTTCTTTTCATTTTGATGTGCGTTGACCAGCTTAATTTTCTATCGAGATGAATCCCAAGGTATTTTACACTCTCATATTTCGGTATTTCTATGTTGTTTATTTTTACGCTTGGGCAGTCTAGGGTTCTTGTTGTGAAGGTTATATGGCTAGATTTTGTTTCATTTATTTTAATCTTCCACTTATTGAGCCACTTTTCAAATTCAGAGACATATTGTTGAACTTTTGACGTTGCGACGGATGCATTTGTATGAGTTCCCATGACAACTGTATCATCGGCAAAAGTTCCAATTATGACATTGCTGTCGATTGGAATGTCGTGTGTATATATGAGGTATAAAAGTGGCCCTAAAACACTCCCTTGTGGAACCCCCGACTTGATGTTACATAATTCTGATGTTTCTGTTCCAACTCTAGTTCTGAATAATCTATTTGTTAAGTAACTTTTCAATAGTAAAAATATCTTGTGCGGCAAAGAATTTTTTATCTTGATGAGTAGGCCCTCGTGCCATACTTTATCAAATGCCTGTTTGACATCGATAAAGATTGCTGAACAATATTCCTTTCTTTCTATTGCCTTCTGAATGCTATTTACTATCCTATGGCATTGTTGTATTGTGGAGTGCTGGGTTCTAAACCCGAATTGATGATCAGGTATTATATTTAAATACTCTTTTATTCTTACTAATATTAGTTTTTCCAACAATTTTGATAGAATTGGCAGTAAACTAATTGGTCTGTAAGATGTGACATTTGAAGCTGGTTTTCCTGGTTTTAAAATCATTATAACCTCTGAAATTTTAAAACATTTTGGCCAATATCCCAACCTAAATATTGCATTATAAATATATGTCAGCAGAACAATTGCTTTTCTTGACAATTCTTTCAAGACCCTTCCTTTTATGTTATCTATCCCTGCACTCTTCTTATTGTTTATAAGTTTAATAGATTTTTTTATTTCTTTTGGTGTTACTTTTTTTATAATTGTAGAATCATCATGAATTGCTTTTAGAGCATTCCTTACGTCGTTGTCAATAACGTTATCATTTGGAGTAAACACATCTGATAAATAAATTGCAAACAAATTTGCCTTTTCTTGGTCACTTTTGGCCCATTCGCCTAATGATGGTGATTCCATTCTTATTGGGGCGTTAAAATGGATTGGTTTCTTCAAAGATTTTATTGGATTCCATATCGAATAATCGTATCTACTAAGATTAGTAATGTATTCCGCTACACTGTTGTTCCGCATGACTTTCAGCTTTTGTTTTAGATCATTCGATAAATTGTTGAATACAGTTTTATCCCTAGGATTACGTGATCTTTGCCATATTTTCCTTGCTCGTCTTTTTTTCCTTATTAATATTTTAATTTCCATTGGGATATTAGATGTTGTATTGCTATATGTTATATGTGGAGTTGCATTTTGTACAGATTTTTTCAGAGTATTTATATAAAAATTTAAGTTATTCTCTATATCTGCTTCAGATTTCAATCTTACTTTAAGGTCTAATTTAGCATCGATTTCTTCTCTAAAAGAGTTCCAGTTCGTTTTACTATTAAAAAGACCATTAATTTTTTTCACTTTTATTACTGTGGTGCTAATTGTTGCTATAATAGGTGTATGATCTGATGACAAATCTGAATTATCTTCTATGTTTGTGTATAAATCAGAAATACCATTTATTATATAAAAATCTAGAAGGTCAGGGTGTTTGTTTCTATCCGTAGGCCAATAAGTAGGTTTTCCAGTCGATAAGAATAAATAATTTTTTTTTAAAAGCAATTGTGCCAACTGCTCACCTTTAGGAGTGGTAAGTCTAGAGCCCCATAATGTATTTTTGCTATTAAAATCACCACCCACTACAAATCTATGTCCTAATGTATCAAAGAATTTTTCATAATCATCTGTTTTCATCCTGTGACGTGGAGGACAATATACAGAAGAAACAATGATATCGTAAGGAAATGTATTATTGCAAATTGTAGATGCTTGCAAGTAATTTTCTTGAAAATTTGTTAGTGAGTAGTGTGAAATGCTGTTTTTGATCAATATACCAGATCCAGCGTGTGCAGTATTGTCTGGATGATTAGTATTATAGAAGGAATAGAAAGGAATCTTGAAATGTAGATTACTTGTTAAATGCGTTTCACTGATTAGCATCACATCAATCATATGTTGTTGTAAAAATATTATTAATTCATTTTTATGGTTTAGAACACCATTTGCATTCCATTGAGCAATCCGAAGAAACTTGGCCATTAATTTTTAACTAATTTGGATAACATGTTCATGACTAACCTGTTTTGCTCCATTAGTTGTTTGAACATGTCTTTAAAATCACTAATTAATGTGATAAGAGCAACGGTTACCTGTGACTGATTGTTTTCGTTATTTCGTTGTAACTTTAATACTTCTGAGTAGCTTCTATGGTCACTGTAAGAATTAGCTAATGGACGTCTGGTTTCTTCTGTTTTCGATGTTTTAACTCTATCCGTGGTTCGTCTTCCTTCTTGAAAGTAGTAATTATGTTGTTTGTAATAATCCTTGTAAAAAATACAACCTTTGTAGTTTGCCGGATGAGCACCATCACATAGAATACATGTTTCTGGAGATGATCTTTCTTTCTTACATACGGAAGTATTATGAGGACCACCGCATTTAACGCAGGCAAAAGGTCTGTTGCAATAATTTTTGGAATGTCCATACATTTGACATTTAGTACATTGTATAACACCTTTGTTTTTACGTGGCGGTTCCACCACAATCACATGATTAAGCAATTTTTTTAGTTTATATATTTCGCCACTGTTTTCTGCAGGTTCTAAATCAACAAAAAACATGTTTAAGGGCAATTTGGTTTTGTGTTGTTTCACATTAATTATACACCTTACTTTAAAATTAAGTTTCTCTAATTCATTTTTTATTTCATTGGTGTCATATGTATGGTGTATATTTTTAATCACAACTCTATAAGACCGTTCCTGGTTTATCTGATAAGTGTGATATACTACATTTTTCTTTTTTAAAAAACTTGATTACTGCCCTATATTGGTCCGGTAAATTAGTGTTTATTCTAATTATATCATTCGGCATAGATTTAAGTATATAATCATTTTCATCCATGATTTTATTTAAATCACTTCTCATATCCGGAAAGTCTGTAATGCCGTACACAAATATTGGTGGAGGTCTTTGTATTTTAGTGGTGGACGTTGTGATGTTTTTATCCGTTTGATTTACGGCATTGGAATTTGATGTTTCAGTTGTCAAATTTAATATGTCAAATCTATTTGAAACTTTTATTGGATTTTCAAGTGAATTGTTTGATGATGTGCGTCTACGCTTAAAAGTTTTACTTGAACTTACTACTTGCCATGAGACAGACGGCATAGGAAGTTGTTAGCTAATAACCACTGTTGCATTTGGATCATGAAAGTGCTAATGTGTCTTAAGCATTCATTCGTAGTTTTATGCGATGTCTAGAAGCATACATCATCTGCAGATTGCAAGATTTTTGTAGATCCACTAAATGCCTTGTTTAGATCAGCCATATATATGTTGAATAATAAAGGTGAAAGGATTGATCCCTGAGCTATTCCTTTATTTGAAATGCGCGGCCCATGTAATTTAGCATTAGCTTTTAAGAATATATGTCTATCTGTCACCATTTTCATAATAACATTTTTGACACTATTTGGAATGTTGAAATTTTTTAGTTTATCATTTAGGATTTTGTGATCAACACAATCATAAACTTTGTTTATGTCCATAAAAATCAACATTAAGAAGTTGTTGTTGGAATTTAACGAAAAATACACGTGATGTTTGGTGGGGGAGGGGGGTAATTTTGAATATCACCATGTATCACCAAGGGGCAGGGGGGGTCCAAAAATCCTTAAAAACTCGATCACGTGATTAATGGACGCTCCCTTAATATTAGTTTGGCATTTTTTGGAAGGTTATGAATTATGACGTAGTGAATATTGTCGATTCCCGGTGAAGTATTTGAATTCTTTTTGATAGCTCATTCAGTTTCTTCCAATGAGATGGGCAGAAACAAATGATCCACCGCAAGAGAGTTATTGTCGAACACTGGAGGGGTGTCGCTTCCGACTGGAACTAACGTATCTAATAACTGTTTTATAAATATTTCTTCAAACATAGTCCTTTTGTTAGGTGATTTATAGTTTTTATTATTAATCCTTTTAACTGTCTTCCATAGTTGTCCAATATTGGTCTTTTTGTTTAACTTGCTGGCAAATTTTATCCAACTTTCTTTCTTACTCTTTTTAAATATTAATTTTGCTCTGGCATTCACTTCGTTATATTTTTGGAAATTTTGAAAGTTATTATTTTTTATACATTTTTTATACGCTTTTTGTTTTTCAAGAAATATTTCCTGACATTCATTATTCCACCATATTGCTGGCGAATATTTCCTGATGTATATACCTTTTTGTTTTTTAATGCAAAATTCATTTGCAATATATATTATTCTTGTAAAATCGTCATATAAGTTTTCTATTCTTTGATTCATTGTTATGTTACCCATCATTGATTCTATTAAGAATGAGTATGTTTTCCAATCCACATTTTTTGTATTCCATTTAGTCGAAGGAGCATAGGGTTAAATCTATGGCCGATGAATTTTGGAAAGGTTTTTCTATTGTTGTATGTGTTCCCTCATTTAGCATAATAAGATTGAGCACATCATCATGGAGTGTAAACGTTGAGAAAAGGGCAGACAAAAACTATGGGAGGAAATAATAAAACATAAAATCTCCCTTCCAATTAATTTTATAACAGTGATGACAGATACAAGATTATATGGAGCTCTTTACATTTACATCAAATTTATTAATATAAAATTATAAATGCAATATACATAAAACAATGATATATATGTAAGAGATAGTGTAGATATTATGTAATTTAGTATATTGCTAATGTACCAGTTTATAAAGCCAATAAAATAATAATAATAAAAAAAAAAAAGATTGGCTTCTTCTATTAAGTTATATAACACATTTCCTCTGTTATCGCATGTTTGGCAACCCCAAGCCGTATGATGCGCATTAAAATCTCCAGTTATAATGCATGAGAACTTTATCTGTTGTTTAATATGTTGCAAATCTTGGTGATCAATATAATTGTTAGGGGCACAATATATTCTTGCTATTATTATTGGAACTGGTGAGTTTATTTGAATAGCACAAATTTGAATTTTGTGGTTGTTATTTGATATCTCAATTTGTTTGAACGAAATACTATTGTTTATCAATATAGCTGATCCTCCGTAGCCATCAAATCTATCATCTCTTATTAGATGGTTAAAATTGTAGTAGAGATTTTTGTTTAGCCATGTTTCTGTGAGACATGCTATCAATATTTTGTTATCAAACAAAAAGGATTCTATGCTGCCTCTGTTACTATGTAAATTTCTACAGTTTAGTTGTAAAATTTTTATATTATCCATAATTGATTTTATTTTGAACATTAGTAGTGTACAGTATAACATTAGTATAGTACTGTATAAAAGTGAAGTTTAGCAAAACGTTAGGATATCAAGGATATCCTATATGTTCCAGTGTCATTATTACTAGATTTAAGTTTGTTTTGTGTTTCTCCTTCATTTAATTTATTAAAAATAAATTCTAATTTTCTTTTAATGAAAGTCATCGTTTCACCCTTGTCTTCATTTGATCCGTATCTTTTATCTTCCAGATAAAATCTTTTTAATCATGTTCATGAGGTCTCTTCTCAGAAGGTTTCTCCGATCTTCCGTAATATTTGTATTTCTGTTAATGTGAATCCTGTTACGTGGAGTATCAGTCTCGCTTCTGACTATTTTCATGTCACTTGACCGATTCCCAAGGTTTCTATTATAGATGTTTCTGCTGTAATTTCTGCTTAGACTATTTTTTGGATTATTTATTCTCATTATATTATTTTGATCGTATAACTATTCATTTTTTTTTCAAATCAGAAAGTATATCATATCTATAAATATTTGAATGGACTGAATTACTTCTTATATTACTAAGAATTTCTGGGAAGTGGCTTTGTTAGGACTTATACTGACTGAACGTGCTGGCTGCTTTGGCATATCAATTGTTTTGGATGATCTTTTTCGTTTCCACGTGAGATGTGTTTTGTAGTGCCATAATTTCTTTTATTCTTTTGTTCTTCAAGTATACTTCGCAATTTTTATTATCTGCTTGATGATTATCGTGACATAAGCAACATAAATCTATATCACTTTGCATGCTTTTATCTTATGTTCTTCTGTGGATGTTTTGCATCTTTCCTTGCTCTTGCATTGAGATTTTATATGGCCAAATCTCCAGCAATTATGACATTGTATAAGTCCTTGAATAAATGGTGAAACTCGACAGCTAACTGAATGAATGAAGACTTTTCTGGTAACTTATTTCCCTCAAAAAATATTTTAACTCTCTGCGAATTTGTTTTTCTTGACTAATTGTTCTTACTCTTTAGGCATCTAATGCTTATAATTTTGCTTTCACTTCTAATGCTGCTTAAGATTTCTTCTTCTTCTTCTTCGTCCAGGCTTGAGTCAATATCAAATATAATCCCCAGTCTTACTAATTTGTGACTTGGCATGTATGCATTAATATTAAAAACATACAGCATTTTATCTCTTATAACTTTATTTGCGCTTTTGTAGTTGTTAAATGTTATTTTTATTTTATTTTTGCCAATGGGACAATTGTCTTCTATTTCTTTACTAATATTAATTAAATTTTTATGAAAAATTCTACCCACTGCCATCGGATGTAATCTACCAATACTTTTGTCCTTACTTTTCGCATGTAAAATAAATGAGCCTTTGCCTTATCCTGATAGTATTTCAATTCCTTCATAATTTCATCTGCTTTAGTCGTGATGTTTTCCTTCACCCACACGTTGTACCAATTAGTTTTGGGGTCACTGATTTCATTTGTTATAATACTGTTTCCATTCGTTTGTACTGAGTTTACGCCTGATATTGAGTCCGTTTTTAACTTTTTATTTACATTTTCCGCTACAATGTTACTGTTTAACTCACTACTTTCATTAGAATTATCACTTGCTTCATTATTTACATTATTAATATTTACCGAATTATGTGCTACATAATGTGTGCTATTTTCCTCTTCAAATTCACACACACTATCTGTTTCGAAATCAATATCTGATAAGGGACTGCCGTCGGGGTCCGGCGGCTCACTATCGGTGTGCATGGTCTGTTATGTAACTTACACTTCAAAAAAATAATTCAATTTCTACCTGCGGACGATGTGCTCCTCACGTCTGCCGAAACTCGAATGATACAGTAATATTAAAGATAGAATACCTACAACAAAAAGAAAAAATATCATTTACAAAATAAATTGCTTGAACTGTGACTCGTCTTATATTGGACAAACCTGACAAATTTTAGAAAAAATATTAGGACAACACGAGTTATAAAGCAAAAATGACAACAAACACAAAATCATACTTAAAAACCATGCTATCTCAAGCAACCATAGTTTTGATTTTTATGATCCTTACATTTTATAATATTCAAAATATCTTAAAAAAGAAGCATTGCCGAATTGATGTGAATAGCGCACACAAGTAATCAATTTACGGACAAATAAAAGTATTTTGCATGATGCATATCTAATTCTTATAAATACTTTGTAAATTTTAAAAATAATTGAATGAGTCACGATATCTGATCATACGTCAAGTACAAAAGGAAGTTTACAATAAAAAGTTAAATAGATTAACAATTAATAATAATTATTCCATTTTGTTTAAAAAATCATTATTGAGAGCGACCGGAAGGCTGCTAAATGCAAATATCTCACATAATCAGATGCAGCCCATAATATTACCAGCTAATCATTAACTGACCAATAAGAAAGAAACTTAAAGATGTATTTCAGAATTGTGCAACATGCTATAAATTCAAAGCTACACAGAACCCTACAATAGAATTAGAGTACTAATAGTAAAATCTTCAAAAGGTTTATATACTATATTAAATATGAAAATTTCCTCTTTGTTATTCAATAAGTAAATATTTTATAGAATTTATGCCAACGTTTGGGGCCGCAGTGTAGAGCAAATTAGCTCCAAGTTAAATTAAGTGTGCCATGAAAAACAAAGAGTTGTACAAAAAATATCTCTAATAATCAATGTTTAATAAAACCATCGTAGAATCACATAGTATTGAGTTTTAATTAAAACTACTTAATTATTTATGGAAATGCTCTCCAACTGTATCTTCATTTATTTCAATTTCTTAAGCCGGCCACAGACGTAACTGTATGCATGTGCAACTGAATGAATCCGCAACCAGGCGTATTCTCAGAGTGCCCACAGACGGCACAAGTTTATGCTCAAGTATTTGCGCAAGCATATTAAAAATGTCAACTAAGAAACGTCAATACATAATCTAAATATATATCTTTTTTAATAATTTACATATTCACAGCATCATAAGCAATTTCAAAGTGTTCAGAGAGCTAATTTAATAACTTTTAATTGCTGATAACTTCATAAACTTGAATTATGAATTCGCTACAAAGTAAAATAAAAACGGGACAAGTGCTGCCACACGCGGCCAACGAATGAACTTGCCGACTTGAATGATTGCGCAATTAAAATAATCGAAAAGTGCTCATGCCTACTCGCATGCACCAGTCTGTCAAGTTGCACAAAAAACGCCCCACAGACGCTACAGAACACATGTGCAAGTCGTAGGTTGCGCAAGTGTACAGTTACGTCTGTAGCCGGCTTTACATATCTAAGCTGCTTTTCGGCAATAATAATGTATTTTCATTAATAACAATACTTTTTTTTTCATAACCATTATTATATTATATTCTAGTAATATCTATGGCTTATCATTGAACATAAATTCAAATTTCAAGTAAAATGAGATTTCTGGCAGGTGTCAGATCTGTCAAAATAATTGAAATGTCGAACAATGATATATTGTTTTTTGCATTTTTTTTTTATTTATTTCTACAATGTTGCTATATTTTTATAATCATCTAAATCCTTAACATTTTTTTTAATAAAAATTTATCAAAATGCGAACAACAGTGTAGGTAGATTTTCCATTTCTACCTACATCGGCACAGAAGAATTTTATATATAAGATATATATATACATATATATATATATATATATATATATATATATATATATATGATTTAGTTGTTAATTTTGATGTTGAGTTATATGAGTAAGTTCTTGTGGGGCGATACATCAAAGAATAAAAGGCGAAGATTTATAAATTAATCATTAATTCCAAACATTTCGACATTCAATTCAATGTCATCATAAGCGGATCTCAAAACAGTATAAAAATTAGTATAACTAGGTAATTATAATATATGTGGATTGGTATAGAAACTATAAATATAAGAGATAGCAACACTTAACAACAAACAAAATACAAAAGATAGAAAATGTAATAGAAACTAGATATTAAATAGATAAAAAAGAAAAAAGAAAAAAAAATATATATATATATATACAGTAGAACCTCCTTATTCGCGTTTTCGCTATTCGCGGCCAAAAAAATTGCGACCCGATACCTTTATTCGCGGCTAAAAATTTCGTTATTCGCGGATTTCAGTGTATATGAAATCCAATATTTTCTGTAAATGCCGTCTTTTTGACCTATATAAGGCGTTCGCCGTCCTCTCAGTTATCAGCGTTTTTGATGAAGTTTTGATCAACAAACAGGGAATGAATGAATCAATCACATATGCCTGCTTTATTTCTTCATTTTTCTCATTTGTAGCAAATATTGTGATTGAGAAATACGTGCTAACAGACCTTTTCCTCTATATAATTAATAATAATAATTAAAATAATTAAACATTAAAATTAAAATTAAATTAATATAGCTATAAATAAAAATTAAATTAACATGTCAACTAAAAAAAGATGGGCAAGAAAAAAGTCTGTGTTGCCCTTTAAAATTAAGATAGAAATACTTGATCGTTTACGCCCTAAAGTCTTTCGCATCCATATCGCGCTGATATAATGTTAATGAATCTATCGCACGATCGATAAAAAAATCGGAAGATAAAATAAGATTATTTCAGTAAAGGTTTAAAGATGGCAAATGATCTGTGTGATTTTTTTAAGAACATTGATCAATATATGGAGAGAAGTATTCTCTTTAAAAGGCAAATTTCAGATGTGACTGCCGTTTATCAGTCTGAATTAAAGACACTTTTGAAACCTAGTAAGCAAGAAAAAATTAAAAAGTTTTCAAATCTTTGCTTATTTCTAAACAAAAAGGATCAAAATGTTTAATGTATAATATAATTAATCAATTGCATTTATATAGTTTTTATTTATTTATTTATATAAATAATAATATAGTTTTATATATATATATATATATATATATATATATATATACTTTTCATTTCATTCATTCATTTTGTCACCTTGGAACGTATACCTTACAATCCCATATAAAATGCCATCCCGTATTTGCGGATTTTTCATTATTTGCGGATTATTTGTCATCTTGGAACGTATTCCCGTAATCCCATACAAAATGCCACCCTGTATTTGCGGATTCTTTATTCGCGGCATTTTTGCGGAACGTATCCCCCGCGAATAAGGAGGTTCTACTGTATATATATATATATATATATATATATATATATATATATATATATATATATATATATATATATATATATATATATATATATATATATATATATAAGTACACATATAGACATATACATATAAACCTGCGCATATATATACATATACATATATATATATATATATATATATATATATATATATATATATGTTTAATTTGAGTTTAATATTCGGGCGTAACATCAATAAAAATAGTATGAGTTTTTTTTAAAAAATTTATTTATTTAAAATCCATACGTTTCGGCTAGCATCTTAGCCATCATTCAGTGGTAATCAAGTTAACTATAAAAATTGAAACTAAATAAATTATATGAAAGGAAATTTCATGGAAAAACAATAATAATAATAATAGTAATAAAACACTTACAATTTTGTATCCTAATATAGCATATGAAACCATTATTAATCCATGGTATGAGTATGTGCACATTGATAAGATATGTATTTTTTAACACAAACATCACAAATGGTAAAACACACTAATAATCATGATAACTTGACAAGTTGTCGAAACTATGTATTTACTCTTCGGAGTTTAGGATAGAAATGTCACAACTTTCTCAAAGTAGTTTTTAGCATGTGTTGATATTTTTTGGAAAATTTAAAAGGCGATGGGATTTTGTTATTTTTTAAGGAATTTTGACACGCTATTAAGAAACCACGTGTTCGCTTCGTTCAGGGCCGTATTGTCAAAGCGTTTGATTATAACTTTGTCGTTATGTAATTGTAAAAACAACCCCTTAGCGAATCTTCTTTTAATTGTATTCTCTTCAAAATGTAAAATTTTAGGGTTAAAAAAATCGATATTATGATTTAAATTTTTAATATGCTCAGTTAACATTGTTTTAAATTGCTTGGGATTTTTTGAATTATTTTTGTGTTGATTAAGGCGTTTACTCAGGTTTTGGCTAGTTTCTCCAATATAAAAGAGTTCGCAATTAGAGCAATTAATTTGATATACCAAATTCCTGAGGCGGTCAAAATTGAACTTAGATTTCATTTGTGTAAAAATTGAACTAAGGGTTGCATCACAATTACATACCAACAGAATGCCACACTGTTGAAATAGTTTTTTCCACGAGAAATATAAATCTTTTACGTACGGTAGGCAAATGACACCAGTATATGATTCTAAGTCTAAACGGTTTTTATGGTCTGTGAGGTTGAGTTTATGGTCTATGAGTTGTTTTTCAGTGTGTTCATAAACACACCGTACGTAAATGATTTATATTTCTCGTGGAAAAAACTATTTCAACAGTGTGGCATTCTGTTGGTATGTAATTGTGATGCAACCCTAAGTTCAATTTTTACACAAATGAAATCTAAGTTCAATTTTGACCGCCTCAGGAATTTGGTATATCAAATTAATTGCTCTAATTGCGAACTCTTTTATATTGGAGAAACTAGCCAAAACCTGAGTAAACGCCTTAATCAACACAAAAATAATTCAAAAAATCCCAAGCAATTTAAAACAATGTTAACTGAGCATATTAAAAATTTAAATCATAATATCGATTTTTTTAACCCTAAAATTTTACATTTTGAAGAGAATACAATTAAAAGAAGATTCGCTGAGGGGTTGTTTTTACAATTACATAACGACAAAGTTATAAACAAACGCTTTGACAATACGGCCCTGAACGAAGCGAACACGTGGTTTCTTAATAGCGTGTCAAAATTCCTTAAAAAATAACAAAATCCCATCGCCTTTTAAATTTTCCAAAAAATATCAACACATGCTAAAAACTACTTTGAGAAAGTTGTGACATTTCTATCCTAAACTCCGAAGAGTAAATACATAGTTTCGACAACTTGTCAAGTTATCATGATTATTAGTGTGTTTTACCATTTGTGATGTTTGTAATAAAAAATACATATCTTATCAATGTGCACATACTCATACCATGGATTAATAATGGTTTCATATGCTATATTAGAATACAAAATTGTAAGTGTTTTATTACTATTATTATTATTATTGTTTTTCCATGAAATTTCCTTTCATATAATTTATTTAGTTTCAATTTTTATAGTTAACTTGATTACCACTGAATGATGGCTAAGATGCTAGCCGAAACGTATGGATTTTAAATAAATAAATTTAAAAAAAAAAACTCATACTATTTTTATTGATGTTACGCCCGAATATTAAACTCAAATTAAACATATATATCAACATCAAATTCAAGACTATTCAAAAAAAAAAAAAAAAAAAATATATATATATATATATATATATATACATATACACATACATAAACATATGTCAAAAATACATATGTTAAAAAATTTCTAACTTTACTTGTTTTTGAGATGTTGGCAGTAGATCTTTTTACTCACCAACTTTTAAGCTCCGCTCTCCCCTAATGTTTTTTTCGACTATATGTTCATTTTTCGCCAGAAGCAAAATTATAAAATATTTTTCAACCGAAAAACAATAAGATTGTCATTCGAAAGTGACAAATGAGTACAAGTCTTTGAGGTCCCCGACGTCAAAAGCGCGGCTCGCGCTTGAAAATATTTAATATCTTTCGATGTAACAAAGCCTCCAACAAATTGTAAAAAGAATTTTGTTGCAGAGAAAAAAAGAAAATATATGTTTTTTTTTGGATCGATTCAATTCGGGTAAAGGCTGAGTAAAACCTTTGTAAATATTTAAGGGTTGTTATTGTTAAGAAAATTGCAATAACAAAAAAAAAACATTAATCATTACAAAGTTCACTTCAATATGAGTGTAATAAAAAAAAAAATATTACTGATCCGATCAGCAGATCCGGAGATAATTAATTTACCGCAGATGATGTTCATAGAAATTGAGCAAAAAATCCATATTTCAATCGTAAATATTTACGTAAAAAATTTTTTTTCAGCAAAATCCTGAAATACGTGTCAAATGATTTTATGAATAGTATCTGTAAACAAATTTTCAGACAATTCTAAAATGTCAAGGTTAATTAGTGTCCGGTTTGTAAAAGAATGACCCATATATATATATATATATATATATATATATATATATATATATATATACTAGCTGACCCGGCAAACGTTGTCTTGCCATCAAAAATGTTTTGCCGCCTTGCAGTGGTTATTATTTGAACAACATGGATCAACCTGGATCCAATACCATTGATCAAAATTTCCTTAAAATTTATATTTAAAAAAAAAATTAGTTTAGCATAAATTTATAAAATTTATCATGTCAAGTGATAATTTTACTTATAAAAGTATTCGATTCAAGTTGGTTGTATAGATTTTCTATCCGTATCTTTATTTTTCAATTTATAACCAGCGATATTTAAATTATATATATATGTATGATATATTTAAATATTATTTAAAATACACTTCTAAATAATTCTCGTTATAATTACAAATAATAACAAATAATAAATAATTAATAATAATTTATTACAATGTATAAATAATTTATTACTAATGTATGTAATCATTATTCTAATGTCAATTATTTACACGTTTCAACATCTAACATTCCATATTGCTGTGTCAGATATTCCCATTTAATTATTATTACTCAATAATGAACGCTTTTATAAATGTAGTTTAAAACTAAATGATGAACGATATTTTTGACCAAATCCTCTTTGGTCAACATATAATTACCCGTGCAAAAAACATTGATTTTTTAATTCAAGTCCAAAAACGGGCATTGTTTGTCCCTGAGCCTTGGTGATAGTCATTGCAAATGCCAATCATATCAAAAATTGCAACCTCTTAAATGGTATCGTGCAATCTTATGGTATCGTAGGAATCCATGGTATAAAAAACACTTCTCATTTAAAACTTCCTTGCAGCATTCTTTGCAACATTCCATATAGCTGTATCGGATATTCCCGTTTAATTAATATTACTCAATAATGAATGCTTTTATAAAACTAGTTTAAAACTAATTGATGAACAATATTTTTGACCAAATCCTCTTTGGTCAACATATAATTTCAAGTCCAAAAACGGGCATCGTTTGTCCCTGAGCCTTGATGATAGTCATCGCAAATGCCAATCATTTCAGATAATGGAAACTCTTAAATGGTATCGTGCAATCTGATGGTATCGTGCAATCTGATGGTATCGTGCAATCTGATGGTATCGAAGAAACCCGTTGTATGAAAATTACTTCTCATTTAAAACTTCCTTGCAGCACATGCTTTCTGTTTCATTTCTAAAGATCATTGCCTTGTTTTTTACCATAAATGATGCTCGTGTTAATGTAGATATATCTTGGGCTGTAATATTAACACAATCTGTTGCAGTCTGTAATATTAACACATTTTATTCATTGTAGTTTTCTGCTTAATTTACTATCAAACACTTACTATGTTTTAATACTTACTTGGTTATTTTTCTTTCTTGGTATATATGAACATACATACCATGAATCGTAATATTCTCTGCTAAAACTTTTCTTTCAATAAGCAGAATTATTTTCAAGCAAATTTGATTTCATAAACGATTCTATTAATAAACATCAATAATTATCAATAACCTCACTTCACACTTTTTTACCATTAATAAACGTCACTTATACTTTTTACCATTAATAACCTCACTTTACACATGCATGGTTTTTTATCATGTTACCAACCGTAGAATCATATAAACGCATCGAATCGCTCGTGCATTCGTTGCTCTATGGTCTTTGCTCTAGAGTGGTAGACTCTCGACAGAAATCAAACTATGGTGAAATGTCAAAATGTTTTTTTAATTAAATAATGTACACGACCTTAAACCATGCTAATTTTGACGTGTAGCGGTCATAGAAAAGGTCATTGACCTTTGATCATACTTTTAACGGACGCTATGAAGTTGTCGTCGGAACGAGTGTTTAGCTGTCATAAATCGATTGTACATTTCACGGACGACATGAAGTTGTCGCCGACAAGAAGAGTTCGGCGAAAAGAGTAGTTTAAACCTGAGAACCGAATATGAAGATCCTATACGATATAATAATATATGATGGAGATATCATATTCAAATATTGTCTAGGATTGAATCTTGCAAAGATGTTGGCCTTTAACGTCGAGATTTAGGAATTTGCAATAACAAATTATTTATATTTAATCTCTATGACAAATATTTGAGAAAGAACGAAATATAGTTATTCCAGAACATATTAAAACCAACATTACGGAGTGCTTTGATTTGGTATTCAAGTATTATAAGATCAAGTTTCAAATTTGTCATGAGTAGGGTCTCATTTGACTGCAGTTAGTTTTTACTAAATAAAGGCTAGGACGTTAATAATAATAACAAAATAAATTCAAACTAGAATTAAATGTGATAATATAGCCTACTGGCGTTAGGACAAATAAAACAATCAAATTTGCACCCACCTTTTGCAAATTATATACATTTTTAGTAATTGCACTAGTCAATGGAATAAAGCAACATGTTTCAAATTTGTGTAAATAATAAACATGAGATTATTTTTGCTAACAATATAGCTAGTGTAAATGATAGCAAATTCAATAATATCATTTAGCCCAATGAATAATTTTACTAAAAATTATATTTAAACAATTTTATTTCAGATCAAATACTAATAATTTCAAAGAATAAAAAAAGAATAGTACTTATTTTATTTAACATTTTTATTAAAAATCAATAATATATAAACATTTTATATTATTTGCAATATGAACCATGCAATAATAACATCCAAACGATATGAAGTATGAGAAAATTATCGCAAGCCAAAGCCAAACAGAAAGAAGTAGATACTGATTGCATAATATTCAGATTTTTTATTATTAACTCTTTTATTTACAACTGTCCAGTAAAGGACATTCAGTAAATTTGATGAATTTAGGTGAAAACTTAAAAACTATACTACTTTCACCATCCAAAAACCATATTGTTAAATTAATAAGATTTCTATATCTTTCGCAGTTTGAAAAACCATGACAACTGATAAAATGTATTCATGTGCATATAGCTACATTATATTTGCAAAAGCTGCAGGTCATTCTACCTTAGAAAGTCATATGTATTAATTTGTCAAATTGATATAAATCAAATATAATGATGCCAATACAATTGGGTTTATTCTCTATTTAAATCCATTTGTATGATTAGTCGATGCAACATATTATAATATCCTATCAAGCAAAGATTATAATATACTGGTTCTTGATTGTGTACCTAAAAGAACAATTTATAAGTTATACAATACAGAATACAAATAATCAGTATATGTAAAGCACTACATACCTATAAAATGTTCTCTCGAGCTGAGTGGAGAATTGGGAATGGAAGATGGATTAATGTTAAAATGAGTAGACGGTGTAGCAGTTTGTGAAGATAAATACATGTAGAGAGCTAAGGTTGATGATGAAGAAGGTTGTAGAAATAAAGACTTGTACGGAGCTGAGATTTATGATAGAAGGTTGTGGAAATAAAGATGTGAAGCCCAAGAATTGAAATTGGAAAATGATAGTTAAGATGTAGAGACATGTGAAATGGAAGAAGGTAAATTGAAGTGTGTAAAGAATGTTGAAATAAAATGTGCACGTGAAGGAAAGGATTTGCGAGGAACTATGTGGATGAGCATAGGTGAACGGAGCAATGAAATTGATATTGGAGAGTAATGTCGAAGATGTAGACATATGTGAATTGAAAAAAGGTAAATTGAAGTGTGTAAAAGATCTTGCAGGTGAATGGGTTGCTGAAGAACAAGATTTGGCAGAAACAAAGGGTAATGAAGATACATTATTAGTAGCAGCAGGGATACCGTTGTAAATTTATTTAACATGCCTTATTAACGACGATTTCTATTTAAATGTGTTGTTGTGTAATGACCAGATATTAGGCAGTTCAGGTTTTAAACCATGTTTCTGTCTCATGTGCCAAAACAAAGACCCGCGAGTGGCGCAAGGTATCTGGCACTCTCGACAAAATGAATCTCATTCAATATCCATGGCGCAAACTTGATAATAATTGAAGAAATATAATAGAATATACGTAATAACAAATAATGCTAAACTATAAATTATAATAAAAAGTCTAACCTAACCTAAAGTCGAAGCCTAACCTAATTTAAACTTTGTGAATAAGGAAGAAAATAGGCGTTAAAAAAACGTGAAGAAGTACGAATAAAAATAAAAAGTAATTAAATATCCAAAAAAACAATTAAACCTAATTGAAACTATACTAAAATGTATCCTAATCTAAATATATCGAATTGAAACTATACTAAAATGTATCCTAATCTTAATATATGGAATATACGGAATGATATAATAAACGAAAAAGCCTAAAAGAGTAAACATGAATGTAAATAGCAAAAAAAATTAATTAAAAACAACGTAATAATATTAATAAACAAGAAAAAGTTCACTTGATAACAAACGACACGGACGCGTCGCAACACGAAAAACAACCGCCATAATATTTGACACGCTGTTGACAGTTGATGTACAGATCTACTTGTTGACAGTTGAAGTACGGTCAAAATTAAATGGCCGATTAGCAGTATTTAATGGCTCCTAAATAATGTAAAATTTCGGCTATTAATTGAGATTTTAATATATCCTATGTCCTAAATGGGATCCATATGTACACGGTGAGCAAAACCAATTTTAAATCGGTTCAGTATTTTAAGCGTCCATCGCAGATGTGAGGTGTGACACTAAATTTATATATATTAAGATATGCATATGTATACATACATATACATACATACAAACATATGCATATATATATATATATATATATATATATATATATATATATATATAGAGATGGGTAACTCACTCCGGACATATCACTCCGATACAACTCCTCCCTCGGAGTGAATCCGAGTGGAGTCGTTTCACAGAATTTGTCAAATCCGACATTCCTAAAATGGTATTAAATCTGTTAACTCGTGCAGACACTTACTGTTTTTGGCGTTTTTGCTTTGGAAAGGATGCGGTCGCTTTATCGTCACATAGGCAGTTTTATGACCTTTTAGGTATGAAAGTCAAAAATAATACCATTATGTCTTTTCCAGAAAATACAAAAAGTTACTTCACAGATACAGAACAATGAAATTGTGTTCAAGTGTGAATAGCTCAAATGTATAATTTATTGAATAGTAAGGGATCATATTTCTAACAACGACAATCTTTGGCAGTGAATAACGGCAATCCAAAAAATATACGAAACGAAATATATTTAATCTGGTTTTTCCATAGCTACAAATAACACTTTAGAGTGCAAAATTTATCAGGGATATCAATAGTATTGAAGCAGCAAAAATATTTAGTATTATATTATTTTTTTATACAATTATATAATTGTTTAAAAGTGATAATATGCTAATCAAACTACCCGATATAATATTAATTCTCGAATGGAAATAGTAGAAGAAAAATTTAGAAAGCAGAAGTATTATGTTTTGCTTTCATTACAAAGTTTACTACATATATTTTATATAAAATTAATCCAAAATATCAATTTTCTCATCAAAAGGAAATAATTAAATAGATTTTGATTCTCAAGTTTTGCGTTTTTACTTTGGTCAACACAGCTAAAATTATGAGTCACTGAGTCGGTCATCTGGTGGACCGAAAAATTTGACAATTCGTCATTTATTCGTGAATTTTTTAGAAAAATTATTTTATTGATATTTATATATTAGATGCCTAGTGGACTTTTTATAACAAAAAATTACCAGATAATTGTTAGTAGGATTCCGTTTTCGACATCAGTTCTATCTTAGCCTTCCCGACAATAGCAATAGTTTTAACAATATTTTGCAAGTTACCAAGCAATCGAACAACAAACTTTTGTGTTAATGTGTATATTCTGTGTATAACAAAATCAGTGATTGCAAGTGATTAGAAAAATGGCAATGAGACGTGAAACCAGTGCTATCTGGAATCATTTTTCCTTAAAAGATAATAAAGCAAAATGTAATTATTGTGCGGATTTTGTAAGCATTTTATCTTCTAATACTGGAAATTTAATAAGGCATTCAAAAGAAAACACCCCGCTATATCGATTTATCCGGCAATGCGTCGGATAATATTTTTGCGTTAAAAACTTCAGAAGCTGGTGTATGAGATTCGAATCCATCTAATACAATGAAAAAAAATTCTAATGTTATCATTAATTATTTACAAAATACTAATCCTTCACCCATGCGCCAAATTGCTGAAATAATTGCACAATTGAATGAATTGAAGTTTTATCGAGTGATGATGTTATAAATAGTTAAGTTAATTTGCTTTTATTACTTTTATTACTTTACCTACCTTACATTTGATATATATCACTTGATACGGAACCCTAATAATTATTCGATTATAATTTACTTGATATATATCAAATGTAAGGTAGGTTTTCCAATGACTGTTCTAGACGATGAAATAAATATTTCATAATGGATAATAAATATATTAACAACAAATAAAATATGTTCAGATGCTGTGAAATGTTTTATCGAGTGATGATGTTATAAATAGTTAAGTTAATTTGCTTTTATTACTTTTATTACTTTACCTACCTTACATTTGATATATATCACGTAAATTATAATCGAATAATTATTCGATTATAATTTACTTGATATATATCAAATGTAAGGTAGGTTTTCCAATGACTGTTCTAGACGATGAAATAAATATTTCATAATGGATAATAAATATATTAACAACAAATAAAATATGTTCAGATGCTGTGATATGTTTTATCGAGTAATGATGTTATAAATAGGAAAGTTTATTTGCTTTTGTTATTGTTATAAAAAAAGTTTACTTGATATGTATTAATAAATATCTATTAAAAAAATAATCAATATTTATGACACTTTTGTGTTTTATAAATAATCATATTTTTAATGCAGTTATATATTTGTATCATTGTTTATATTTAATAAATGAATTTCCACAAAAACATTCTTAATAAATTTACGTATATGTTCATTTCAGAAATAAATAAATAAATAAATAAATTTCAGGTGTTTTATTGTTAAATAAATGACATTGATTTATGCCTTTTATTATTTCAACTTCAAATCTTCAAATATTTGTGTAATATTTCAACATCAGTTATAAGTTTCAGAATAATTCAATAATTAATAATTCTAAATGTTTACCAGCTCTCTGTCTAATTGTATATTACCTTACCAACATTCAACAATTTGTAGGCAACATTGGTTCCAAATTTCCAAATATAGACCAATATAGACCAATGTTGGTTTACCTATATGGCCTCAATATAAAAAATGTTCAATTTTTATGACCAGCCGATATTGGTTTCAAATTTGACCAATGTAGATTGTATATTGCTTGTAGATTCAGACCATATTAATTTCTACATGGGAACGCACTATAGAACACATTTGTGTCGAGTATTTCGGTTTCAAAATTGTCGGAGTCGTGGAGTTGTTAAGCGGATATAACTCCACCATGAAGCGGAGTTAAATCCGAGTCGATCCGGCTTCGGATATGATAAGCCGTATATATATATACATACATATATACACATATACATGCATACATATATACACATTTACATACATACATATATACAATTTATACATACATATATACACAAATATATATATATATATATATATATATATATATATATATATACATATATATACACACATATATATATATATATATATATATATATATATTATGTTAACTCGACGTTTCATCAATTTTTTATTTCACATTTATTTATTTTTTCGTGCAATTTTGTGTTGTTTTTCAAAATTTATTTGTATGGTGAGTTTCTTTACATTTGTTTATTTTATGGTTGTTTTTCATATATAGTTTTCATATACATTGTTTTACTTATTTTTGTCTGTTAATTATGTATTTTTTATATTGTTTTAATTTGTAACCCTGAATTATTTAATTGTAGCACTGAAGATGGGTCAAATCAAAACCCGAAACGTATGTTCTTAAAATAAAAACATTTTTCATTAAAACTGTTTTTTAATTACTGGATGGATGCCCAAGAAACAATTTTATTAAATTATTTCACCATCTGAAGAAAAACCTCTCGCTTTATATATTTATATATATATATATATATATATATATATATATATATATATATATACTAGCTGACCCGACAGACGTTGTTCTGTACCCACGTCTACAATTTTTCAATATTTTATACTTATATTTACTGCTTAGTTAAAAATAATAGTTACTGTTTTTTGAATTACTATTTGCACCAATATATGAGTGATGTTGAATGTAGAACTGTTTCAAATAAAATGATTGTTCTCAATTCCCACAGTTAACACTTCAATTATTCATTTAACAAATATTAAAAAATGTTTAATAAAATTGTATATTAAAAATTATACACTGCGATTTATAGAACAAATTTATTTCCAATAGCTCAATTTATTTTATTGCATTTAAGGGTTATATAGTATTTTTAGTCATACCTGTAGATGTGAATGTATAAATGAAAGATTTTTTGTTTATTCACGAGTAAAACATTAATTTTCCAAATTTATCACACTAAAAATGATCGTCTGCCTTTGTGATTTATGATCATAGCTTAAAATACACGTGCTGAAAATTGAAATCTTTTAAAAAGTACAACAAATTCAGAAAGAATTATTATATATAGCATTCGCGGCAAAGGTGCAATATCACCTTTCAATTTTCTACCCAAAATAATTGCGTCAATAATGTTGCCTATAATTTTTATAACTTCGTACCATATTTTAACTGGTACATTATTGCTTAAGTTTATGTTCGAAGTAAATTAGTTTGTCAAATCCTGTCCACATGTGCTTTATTCAACTTACGATCAACAAAATTATTGCTCTGTGAATTTTTTTACTGTGCTCCAATTTATTTGATATTTTGGAACTAGGCTAATCTTTATCTTAAGTTCAGAAGTGAAAACAATTTGCACTCTGTCACCAGCCACCGCATTAATTGGATTATTACCCTTTTAATTCTGATTTTATCAGAACTTGTAATACGCTATTTTAAAGGTGATTAAATGAGCTACAACTTTCTCTATCATAAATTTTACCGTAATAATAATTCGTCAGAAAAATACCTCAAATTTTCATATATATATATATATATATATATATATATATATATATATATATATATATATATACTTTCATACATATTCTTTTAGAGATATTATAATGAGAAATTGGATTTTTTTAAATGATTTTTTTCATGAAATCATGAGTTTTTTGAAAATCGTTTGTACTAAGGTGTGGTATTTTCTAGAATCCATCAAGATCTCTTGAACCAAGTTAATTCTAGATGGAATACGATTGTTTTTAATTTTGGTGGAAATGGCACTGAAAAACTATTTGATTTAAATGAAAAAAACATTATATGCGTCTTTTATTTGCATGATAGTTTACTCATTTTACACGCAGAAGTACTCAATTAAAGCTTATTTTGAGCACTATAAAAACCCATTTTTATATCTAGCCTAATAATGTTCCTAAAACACTATAAAATAGCGATTTATTAAGATTTTAGTATTAGCCAAAAATATAGCTGAAAAACGCAAAAAAGAAACAAATTTTCAGTAGCCAGTAACTTGAAAAGTATTTGCTTTTTTGAAAAACATTATTAAACATTTTTCTCTTATAATTAGTTCTTTTATCGATACCCAATGTTATTTTGAAAAAAGTAAAATTACAACACTGAAAAGAAATGTCATCCACCCGAGAAGTGGTAAAGGAGTCTAAATTGTTTTCACTTCTGAAGAGTAAGAAGAACCTTTGTTCATCCCATTATTCCAAAATTCCAAACGAAATGGAAAACAGTAAAAAAAGTTCAGACCGAAAGAGCTCCATTGAGTAAATATTCTGTACCCAATGTCAAACATATGAATTTTTGATACAATGAAACTTCTAAATAATTTTTTTTGTATTGTGACTTAGTATAGTAAGGCAAAACGACCGCAAATTGAATATTTTTGAGCGCAATCACTTATGGCTCGTCTCCTTTGCACGAATTCGTACGGCGAATCTATTCGCAAAGTGCGCAAACAAAATTATTGCAAGCAAAAGCAAACCACGCGCACATTGAGAACACCATTCGCCGTGCGCGTCAGACGCATGCACAGACTGTCAGACGCATGTTATATTGTTAGCATCTTATATTAATTTAATTTTTGGCACATCTCAGCTGTTTTTCGGCATTAATAATGTAGACATTACATTTTTCTTATTCATAATCATGAATTTATTAACTTCCCGTAGGTTAAGTTATTGTAATGGGCCGAAAATCGGAATTGAAAATTTTTACATTTCTCGACGTTTTGAAGGCTTCTGAACATTTTGGCATACCTCAGAAAAAATGGATGTGTGTGTGTGTGTATGTATGTATGGATACAAATTTCCAGTCACGTTTTCGGGCGCAGGGATCAACCGATTTGAATGGTTCAAAAAACATTCGATTCCTATTGATGGGGAAAAGAGCTGATTAGTTTTTGGCAAAGGCAGGTCCAGCCGTTTCGGAGATACGGAGCAAAGAGTGCAGAAAATAGAAATCGACTTTTTGAGAGAACGGAGTATTTGAATGATCTAAAAAACATTCAATTAGTAATGACTGGGAGAAGTGTTTATTAGTTTTTGGCAAAGGCAGGCCCAGCCATTTCGAAGATACGGAGCTAAATATGTAAAAAATGGCAGTTTTTGAAAGAACTAAGCGTCCGATTCAAATGATTCAAAGAATTTTCTGCTTGTCTTAACAAAATAATTGATTTTGGAAAAAAAAAATTGTTTCAACTTTTTTTTTTTTAATTTTTTGTATATCAAAAATAATTCAGATTTTATTTTTAATTCTGACTATAGTTCTAATATACTTTACAAATAATTTCAACTTTGCAATTCTGTTTATATAATTCTCATAAATATTAGACAATTTTACAATATTTATAATAATCTATTTGAAAACATTCAGTATTCCTCGAACATTTCGTTACGGTTCGGAAAGTTCTAGCAATTTGCCTTAAGGCACGATGCCATAATTGCCTTAAAACAGAATTCCACTTACAGCTAGTTATATTTTAATATTGCTTAGCCTATAAGTGAATAGAAATGTTCGGCAAATGGCAGTCTTCAATTGTTTTTAATGTCAAACTAAGCTTCAAATATTTTCAAGGGCAAACAATGATAAGCGATTTTTTGTAATTTTTTCTATTTATTTCTACAATCTAACTATATTTCTATGAATCAAAACATTCTAGAAAATTTCCCGAACAAACTTCAGGAAGATTCATGAAAATCCGAATTATAGTTTAGAAGGATTAATAAAACTTACATTGTTACAGAAGAATTTTATATATAAGATATACATATACATAAACCCGTATATATATAGAACAACCAAAATATTTATGAAAATGGAGAATACATGCAAAATAAAAGTAAACTTACATTAACGTTGGTAGGTTACATCTAAAGATGTGTACTTACATTAACGTTGGTAGGTTTCATCTAAAGATGTGTACACAATACTAGAAATTAGCACTAACATATATACATCTAACTTGTCAACACCGTGAATTTTTTATCATTTTTTGTATAATGTAAAAAGAAAAATGATAGTTTTATTAGACAAAAATGTGAGTAAAGTTAAGTCATTTCAGGAACGACTTGTGTACTTTGCACCCTCCGAGGCATATCTGAACGAGTACATGTTAGAAGAGATTTTGAAGGGTCATTTAAAATTTGCTGTGCGTGGGTAGGTAAAGGTCGAGTTTCATGGTCGAAGTTGAACTGGTAATGTTAGGCAAGGTTTGTATGGTCAGAATTAGTTTTGTTCAGAGGAGAAAAATTTGGAAACATTATTTAGTATCACTTGATAGTTATACTAATACCTCAAATACCTAAAACAAAAATTTCTAAGAGTAAGAAAATTTAAAATTTGCTATGCGTGGGTAGGTAAAGATCGGGTTTCATGGCCGAAGTTGAACTGATAATGTTAGGCAAGGTTTGTATGGTCGGAATTAGTTTTGTTTAAAGGAGATAAATTTTTTAACATTATCAGTTCAACTTCGGCCACGAAACACGATCTTATATTTATAGTTTCTATACCAATCCACATATATTGTAATGATCTAGTTATACTAATTTTTATACTGTTTTTAGATTCACTGACGATGACATTAAATTAAATGTCGAAACGTTTGAAATTAAAGAATAATTTATAAATCTTTGCCTTTTATTTTTTTATGTATCACCCGACAAGAACTCATATATATATACGAGGTGTGGCAATTAAGTAATGAGACTGATTATATTGCCGCGATTGTGGTCATCCTACGACTTTAAAATTGCCTTTCCCTTCTCCCGGCATCCCCTCTTTATTGATATATTTTCCATATTCCTGGCTTGTTTAGTTTGCCTGCTCTGCCTTGTTGAGTAAGCGTGTGTTCCTGGTGCTCGTCAGGAAAATGGAGAAACAAAATAAACAGCGATAAAATTTTGGGTAAAATTAGACGACACAGCTTCGGAAAAGTACGCTAAAATTTTAAATGTGCAGGATGATAGTGCTCTTAGTTGTGTCCTGGTGTTTTGATCACATGAGGAGTTTAAGGAGGGGCTTGATAACGTGGAAAACGGGGATGGTGAAAACGGTGATGATTGTCTGTTTTTATACTCGTGAAATCGTTTACAAAGAATTTGTTTAATTGGGGCAAACCGTAATCAAGTCTACTATCGCTAATTACTCGAAATCTTACGAAAACTTCAACAGAATGCGCTCAGACATCGTCCATAACTGGATCCTTCATCACGACAAGGCGCCGTGCCACACCTCCCTCAGCGTGTCCCTGTATTTGGCCTCTAAAGGGATCGTCGTGTTGCAGCAATCGCCTAATTTGGCCGATGTGTCACCCTATGACTTTTTTGTTTGTTTTCCAGAACAAAATAGGTGACGAAAGAAGCCCATTTTGAGTCGATTCAGAACATCTATGCGGACGTGACGAGGGTACTTGTAGACCTCCCAGACTAAGCCTTCCAGAAATGTTACGAAGCATGAAAAACGCACTGGAATTGTTAAATAGTTGCCCAAGGAGAATACTTTGAAGGGAATGACAGAGTTGTAAAATATTTTTAAAATATACGGTTTTTATGGAATCAGTCTCATTACTTATTTGCCACACCTCGTATATATATATATATATATATATATATATATTATATTTATATATATATACTAGCAAACCCAACGAACTCCGTTTCGCCACTAGATGTTTTCGTGAGAAAGATGAAGCATTTTTTGTTTGTTTTATATTTGGAAAGGAAAAGCTTGATTTTATTACACAACAGTAATGAATTTATTTCGATTACAAAAATGAGTTGAACTTCTCTAAGTAAATGAAAGTAAATCTGCAAATTATCTGTTTCATTGAGCCATTTGGTAAACTACATTTTTTGTTTTTTGGTCTGTCGTTAACACAAACAAAGCGGATGGTTTCCCAACTCGTGAACAGGCAACGTTTAACTGGTCATGTGAAAAACAATGATTTTCCAAATTTATCCCGCAAACACTAAGCGATTGGCCTTGCGACTTGTTAATTGTCATTGCGAACGCAAGGCAAACTGAAAATTGCAATTGGTTGAAGTCAAACGGAAGACCAGTTAGAATCATTGGTATTCGAGGAATATTTACATTTTCACCTGCGTACTTTCCGTTAATAATGGTTGCCTCAATCAAATTCGGCATAAGTCTTCTTACTGAAAGTCGAGTACCGTTGCAAAGTTGTGGTGGATTCAATTTACGCAATGTCATTATAACTGTACCAACTCTGAGTTGCAAGTTATGTGGTGGAAAGCCTGGTAACTCCAAAGAGTTCAAAAACTCCGTTGGATAATTTACTACATCATCGGGATTTGTTATGGAATCAATGGATTTGTATGTCACCAAATCGCCAGCAATTTTTGACTGAATGGTGAAATTCAGTGCGTGTACATCATTATTCTTTGCGGCAAGAATTACTCGTTGACTTAACCATGCATAATTCTGATAATTCTCACTAATGTTTGGGATAATTCTCAATGAGTGCTAATTGAGAGTCTACAAATCGGCAAAAGTCATTGGTAAGAGTATTTAATCCAGATGTCGCATCAACTGGGACTGGGAAAATTGTGCAGCACTTTGATAATTTTGAAGTTGAACTCTCATATTAGAGGTTAGCAATAATGTTTTTACGTTATTCCATAAATGTGATGCTTTCAGGCAAGCATTCAATTCTGTCAATATCATAAAGCCGCCAAAGATGTTGTTATTTCGCCGAAGATCTTTCAGTGTGAAGTTAAGTGCTTCAAGTGATTTCTTATATGCCTTTGTGCACTCATCCCAAATAATAAGCTTGCATTGCATCAACAATTTTCCTATTGCACTGGATCGGGAAATATTGCATGTTGGAGTATCAATTGTGTTTAAATTGAGTGGCAACTTAAGCGCAGAATGTGCAGTACGACCTTCATCTAGAAGAGTCGCTGCAATTCCAGATGATGCTAACGCCAAAGCTATGTCACATCTTGATCGAATAGTGGCCAAAATCAATGAAATGACAAATGCTTTCCCTGTTCCTCTAGGTGCGTCCATGAAGAATAGACCACCAGTAATATTGACCACCGCTTGCATTAATGTTTCGTATACTTGTTTTTCTGTTCATTCAGCAACGACACATTATTTCGAACGAATTCCTGCAATGTATCAACATTGTATTGCAGCTCTCGATTTAATTCTTAGTTGAATACATCGTGCATCGATCGATTTGGCGCAATCATTCCTACTTCAAATAGTAGCTTGTTTGCAAGAGTCAAGCATTGATCCTCAATTAAAATCAATCTTTTATTGTAGATTTCATCGGTTATTTGGATATCAAGATTATTGGTTTGAATGCGCAAGCGATGCAAGCTATCTTCAGATATGTCGTCTTTGTGTTTGTTCCATAATTGTATTGTTTATGAAAGAAAGCATGTTGTGATGATAATTACGAACAGCGTTCGTATTTGGTACGCATTTGGTAAAACAACAGAATCCGCAAGTGTTAGATCCCAATGAGAATCGTTCTCCAGCAAACCCAATAGTTGACATGCTGCTCGAAATGTTTGGCATCGGTGACCATTCACAGTTTTCAAATGCACCAAAAACTCGATACTTAGTAAGCACATTTATCATAACCTTGAGTTTTTGCTGAAATACTCTGACAATTATGTCATGGAGATCTTGCGGTTTTTGGCCCGTTTTCAACTTACGTTCAAGTTCCGTCCACTTCGGATTGCAAGTGAACGTAATGAATAAATCCGGAGTTCCATAATGTCGCACGTACGTCATAGCGTCTTGAGCGTATTCGTGCATGTGGCGTGGACTGCCGGTATAAGATGATGGGAGAATCGTAAGACGTCCAATATACTGAACATCACTATCTGAATGAATAGCATCTTACAAGTGTATATAGTCCTCAGATCGTAGATTTGCCTGATTGAATCGAATGAGCGCTAAACGTTCGGTCTCGACTTTGACATACATGTCGACAGCGAATTGCTGGAATAGCCGACGGCACTTCAGAATGACATTATCCTCATGTGTACGAATCATCATACGATATGCATAGTAATTCATTGCGCTTAAATTTTTATTCGTTGATACGCCTGAAAATGCAAAATTAAATAAATTGTTAATAGAAACCAATAATAGCAATAATAGAAATAATTAGTGTGTTAATATTGCACCTGTAATTGGATCGACCATTTTCGACGTGATGTCGTAACCGTTCTGCCCTTGCCAATAAATGATTGAATATTGTAACGCTTTGTACAAACGATTAATTTTTTCTTATATACTTCCAGTCGGTAACAAACTTTGAAACAATCCCACTTGAAAATTTGGCTGATTTAAGTCCTGTTGAATCGACAACTGACTCAAGTTATTTAATCAAAATAGCTAAAGCAGTTGCTTCTGGAAAAGTATCGACAGACTTAGCTAACAAGAAACCAGGGCCAATAGCACATTTCCGGTGGCTCGGCTAGGTTACTTCGGTTATATGTAACTACGAATAAGCCATTTAAAAATTTGAAAATTTTGGCGAACTACGTAATGAAAGTATATATTCCAATGTACTTTAACATTAAATATTACAACTCTGTGGTGTACGGTAGTATATTATTTTATAAATTTATTTGGTGGACGCAATATTTAGACTCGAATTTAAGACAAATTTTGAACAGTGTTGCTAAAGAAAACGCGTACTATGCTCATTCGAAAAATATTTTATTAGCAATGTTGTTCGATAATAAAAAGGAAATACGAGATTCAGCTATAAGAAAAATCTTATATTACCGTAATAATGTGGAAGACCTGACGCAATTGAGAGATTACAAAACACCCGAAATGAATTTTGAATGCCCCGACTATACTAATATGATAGATATGGATGATTTTTCAAATATATTCGAACCAGCCTTCACGCTAATATTCCTCATAAACATCTAGTACAATATCTACGAAGCAATGAGTGTCCATGGAGTGACCCTAAAATTCCCGTTCACATTCAGGGAACTGAGAGACATGTTCAATTACTAGCTAACGTATCAAAACGCGTATTAGAGCAAAATCGCAATGGAGTTATGACTGCAACACTACAATCTCGTAAAGAGCATATTCGACTGGAAACCTAGCAAGATTTCAGATATTAATGTGCGCCGAATACCTAATAAATAACATTGTATTGAGTCTTTTGACTCACGAGATTTCTCAAAATATCGTTGCTATCCAGAAAGGACATGGTTTTAGAGTCGTTCAGGCATACTCACGGATGCTTTGCACCACGTCCGAACCTGTGGTTCCTCTCGTACTGAGCAGAAATTCTATCGCAACGACAATTTATTAGTAGGGTAAAACTAACCTGTCTCACGACGGTCTAAACACGGCAACTTTTATAAATTCTGCGCTTACACAGAGGCTAGACCTTTAACAACAGTCGGAATGGCGGTCCGAACATAACATTAGCGGTCCACGAACCAGTTTATTTAGTCTCTTTACCCTTCGTTAGATTGAAACTTCGGGGCAAATTCATCGTCATAACTCTTTTTTATTCTCGATCGGAGAGTACGATTGCATTCGTATATTTTATTTTCCGCATAAGAGTCTTTGCGTCAACGACACATGCCCGCGGATATGCTGTACAGTATGGTTGAACACTTATAAATAAGGTTCAAAACCCGGCCGTAAACCGACATCCGAACATATACGGCGTATATAATTCCAAACACGGTCTACGACATTATTAAAAGTAACGCCGCTATATAGTTGACAGACTAAAGGTATCGAATATAATGTATAAAATACAGCGGGGAATAATATTCGAACCTGCCTGAACAACACTGCGAACTATCCCCCTATAGTAGGCGCGCGGCCACACCGTATTATTAGACTGAGTCCCAAGCGATGTGCATTTGACCTGCGGCAAAGCGTCGCTCCGGGTTACGGTGTGAATCGTCAAAACAAAAGTCTGGGAAATTTTCGAACTGCAAAACCTTATGATAGACAAATTTTTTTCGAATAATTTTTTAGATGTTCAAACAGTATATATTATATATGGACAATATGAATTATAGTGAACTATTGAGTTTTAGGTTTTTTTTTGTTTTTTTTTTTTAAACGTTTGTATTGAAATATGTATTTATTGATGTTTATAGATCTCAATGAATATAAAACAAATTTATTTGTAGTTATATTATTTTTCCTTTTTTTAATTTTCCGATTTTTTAATGCAAGTTTTCACTAGTTTTTATCGATTTTCACCGAAGCGGTAAAAAATACGAAAAAAATTTGTTCGTGCGAAAGATGCAGAATAAAATTACGAATGAAACGATGTATAACTAGATATATGTTATAATATAATTTTCATGAGATTTTTCAATTTTTCCTTTAAATTAAAAATGTTTTAAATTTTTCGCTGGCTTTAAATTCATTTGCGGGTTATTCTTTTTTTTACAATATTGTTTCACATGATGTGAAAAGTTAAATTAGCGAGGTGCTTCACTATGCAAAAAATTGGCCCACTCTAATATATATACATATATCTTATATATAAAAATGGAGCTCGCTTTCAAATGTCTTAGTAAAACTCGAAAACGGCTAAACCGATTTGGCCAGTCTTAGTCTTGAAAAATTCGTGTCAATCTAGAGAAAGTCCGAAAGGTAAGAAATTATTTAAAATCCGCGTTGAAACTTTACTTTTTTAATTTGAAAATTTGAAAATGAATACTACTCATATGTCAAAACAAAGTTAAAACAAATTATGTGTTATTCTTTTAATTTTAAAATTTAATTATTTATATATTTTTAAATGCTTATTTTGATTTTATATGAGGTTTTTATTTAAATCTCAAGTGTTTGCTCACTGCCGTTTTGTATTCTTTTATCAAGAGCTTGAAATAATACTATTCTTATTGATTAAGGCTTGCTTATGAAAGAATAAATAAATAATTTTGTTTCAAACGCTGTGCTGTGCAAGTACTTATTGGTTTAATGTGAATAATGTGTTACCAAAACATTTTCCAAATTATATTATTATTTCATATAAGGTTATTCAAATTCAGATCCTAAATTTGGAATTCATCGAAGGGGACACCATAGATATTTCTGTCTAATCACTTATTGCAAGTTATAATAGACAGCGATATGAATAAGAAAATTAGATTATAACACAGATAGTAATTTTAGAAATCATATTCATAAAAATCTCAATTATGTGTACATACAAGTACAAGATCTTCGGAAACAAAGTTGTTTGAAAATTGCTTATAAAGCTCACATTATGTTATGTGACATCAACATAAGTACAGTTTAATTAGATATGGAAGTAATCATTACAAATATTTACAGCATCGGAGCTGTCTATTTACAATACAAATTTTTCATTACAAATGTGTTACCAAACCATTTTATGAATTATATTATTATTGCATTTAGGTTATTCAAATTGAGATCCTAAATTTGGAATTCATCAAAGAGGACACATGTGACATCAACATAAATACAGTTTAATTAGATATGAAAGTAATCATTACAAATATTTACAGTATAATCTATTTACAATACAAATTCTTCATTACTATATTAGAATGAGTTTTGTAGTTATATGGCCCATGACATTAATATTTTTAGGGTTTGACAAATATCACAGTTCACAGAAGAATGAAAAGTATCAGCAGTACGAATTTGCATTATATAACATGATTTCATCATCCAAATAGACTTTCTAATGCATGGAAAGAAGTTTTTCTAGCATTCTAATTTGCAATGAAAAAATTAAAATAGTTAAACATATCCCACATAATAATAAATTTTATACAGAATTTTCCTTATGTTGTTCAGATACTAATGCTGTTATTGATCGGTTTATGTTGATAATGTACATTTATACAAGCAAATTTACAAGGAAGAAATGTCCATTTTATATCGCTATATAACAGTCCGGGGTAAAACTTTAAAATGGCTGTACGGATTGGGCCCAGTCTTAGTTGCAAAGATATTATATTCTTTAATATTTTTTTAGATTATATCATTATTTTATTTAGATTATTTTAATTAAAAACCTAAAATTGGAATTGATCAAAGGGAACTTTTTGTCGAATAACTTACTCCCAGATATACCAGACCACTATACTTAAATAAGAAGATTCGGTTGATAATATAGCTTTGGAACACACACCTGTAAATATGTCATTGCACAAAATTACATGTTTTCTGGAATAAAATATTTTGAAAATTGATTATAATGCTCGCATTCAATTAAATGTATCAATAGTTCCACTACTAGGACAAGTATAGCAGAAAAATGATTCACTGATGTCCTACAATTTTGAAGGAATTCCTTTCGAACGATATGTCAAATTTTATTCATTTTAGACACAGTCAGGTATCGTTCATGTTTTATTAAATCACTCTACAAATTTAAAAAGATGAAAAACGTCAACAATCATTGGATAATGCAATGTAGAATATAATTCACTAATGGTTATTTTCCACTAATTTTGAAGAATGAACTGGAAGAATTTTCTATGAATTTATGGAAGAATGGATATTAATATATGAAGATCCGGGGTTAATAAAGTCCTCCACCAATATCTCAAAAACCAGTAAAGTTTAGCATCGTCCAACAACGATATTTGAAAGTAGAGGGAAAAAGATGTATAACCAGCTATAACCTTGATTCTTACGACTTTTCTATCGGGAGATAAACGGTAATCTTTGAAAATCCATAACGAAAGTATTTCCTTTTGTTGTTAGTTTTTTGGGTTGTAAACACTGTGATTTAGTTCACGAGACCTTAATATAAGTTTTAACTATACGCTATTTATTTTATAAAATGTAATGTTAATTTTGAGTAAGATTCAACAATTCAATTTAAGTTTTCTTTATATAACCACTTTAAAAACTTACATCTGTGTGGGGCAAAAATGACCAACTGAACATTGACCACGGCTAAATTTAAAAAAAGGCTTGGATTGAATGATACCATATTTTTATAGAAAGTATACAAAACTTCCAGTTTGATTCCAAAATATGGACAAACGAATATTGTTATTATAAATTATATAATTTATTATTATACAAGTAGGCTTTGTAGTTTATTGTGTTTATAATACCTTATTGTCTGTACCGTTCAAACTACACATCCTTACACTCCTAAAATAAAGTATTCTTTTTTTTATTCTTTAGAAATTGTTTAGAAGAACCTTACTTAGCAAAACAACGTTTGCCGGGTCAGCTAGTATATATATATATATATATATATATATATACGAGGTCTGTTCAAAAAGTACCCGGAATTTTCGTTTTTTCAAAAAAATATTTATTTATTCGTCTACATTAATGTGGTCCCCTTCAAAGTAGTCCCCCCAGATATAAACACTTATGCCAGCGTTTTTTCCAATTTTCGAAGCACCCTTGATATTCACTTTTTGATATGTCCTTGAGCACTCTCAGCGATTCGGCCTTTATTTCTTCAATCGAGGAAAACCGCCGTCCTTTCATGGATCTCTTCAACTTTGGGAATAGGAAAAAGTCACACGGAGCCATATCTGGTGAGTATGGAGGTTGGGGCATGACTACGGTATTGTTTTTGGCCAAAAAATTACGAACAAGCAACGACGAGTGAGCAGGTGCGTTATCGTGGTGCAACAGCCATGAATTGTTTTTCCATAAATCGGAGCGTTTTTTTCGGATTGCTTCACGCAAACGTCGCATCACTTCAAGGTAATACTCCTTATTAACCGTACGACCTTGTGGTAAGAACTCTTGATGCACTATGCCGTTATAATCAAAGAAAACAGTAAGCAAAACCTTGACATTCGATCGAACTTGACGTGCTTTTTTCGGTCTTGGCTCACCTGGGCTCTTCCATTGGGACGATTGGGCTTTGGTTTCGACATCATAACCGTACACCCATGTTTCATCACCAGTTATGACCCTTTCAAGCAAACTTGGATCGTTGTTGACGTCATTTAACAGCCCTTGAGCGATGTTCATGCGATTGCTTTTTTGGTCAAAATTTAGCAGTTTTGGAATGAATTTTGCTGCCACTCGTTTCATGCCCAAAACATTTGAAAAAATGTTATGACATGAGCCAATTGATATGCCAACTTCATCAGCAACTTCTCTAATTGTGATTCGGCGATCATTCATAACCATTTTTTCCACTTCTTTCACATTTTCATCGTTTGTTGACGTGCTGGGTCGACCGGAGCGTTCGTCATCTTCAACGTCTTCGCGGCCATCTTGGAAACGCTTATACCACTCGTAAACACTTGTTTTTTTCATAGCAGACTCACCATAGGCTTTTTGTAACATTTCACACACTTTGTTACACTTTATTTCATTTTTTACGCAAAATTTAATACAAATTCTTTGACTTTTCAATTCTTCCATTGTAAAAATCGCCGAGCTCAGAAAAACACGTCGAACCTTAGCGACTACCACAGACAAAGTAAACAGTGAATATAGCTGAAAATTTCATCATACTTTAGGGGCATGTATACCAACACAATAAAAAAAAATTTTGACAATCAGACACTCCAGACCCGCGAAATTTAAAAATTCCGGGTACTTTTTGAACACACCTCATATATATATATATATATATATATATATATATATATAAAATTCTTCTGTAACAATGTAAGTTTCATTAATCCTCCTGAACTATTATTCGGATTTTCATGAATCTTCCTGAAGTTTGTTCGGGAAATTTTCTAGAATGTTTTGATTCATAGAAATATAGTTAGATTGTAGAAATAAATGGAAAAAAATACAAGAAAACGCTTATAATTGTTTGACTTTTAAAATATTTAAGGCATGGTTTGACATTAAAAACAAGTGACAACTGTCATTTGCCAAACATTTCTATTCACTTATGGGCTAAGGCAATATTAAAATATAATAAATTCACGATTAAAAATAAAGAAAATTTAATGTCTACGTTATTATTGTCGAAAAGCAGCTGAGATGTGCCATAATTAAAATAATATAAGATGCAAATAATATAACATGCGTCTGACAGTCTGCACATGCGACTGACGCGCACGGCGAATCGTATTCTCAACGTACGCGTGATTTGTTTTTGCTTGCAATAATTTTGTTTGCGCACTTTGCGAACAGATTCGCCGTACGAATTCGTGCAAAGGAGACGAACCATAAGTGATTGCGCTCAAAAATATTCAATTTGCGGTCGTTTTGCCTTACTATACTAAGTCACAATACAAAAAAAAATTACTTATTCAAAAAATTATTTAGAAGTTTCATTGTGTCAAAAATTCATATGGTTGGCATTTTGTACGGAATATTTACTCAATGGAGCGCTTTGGGTCTGAAATATTTTGTACTGTTTTCCAATTCGTTTGGAAATTTGGAGTTAGGCTCATCTTAATCTCAAGTTTAAAAGTGAAAACAATTTAGACTTCTTTGCACTACCCGGGGGGATGCCATTTCTTTTCAGTGGTGTAATAACGTTGGGTGTGGATAAATGAATTAATTATAAGAGAAAAATGTTTAATAATGTTTTTCAAAAAAGCAAATACTTTTCAAGTTACTGGCTACTGAAAATTTGTTTCTTTTTTGCGTTTTTCATCGTTTTTTGCTAATATCTTCAAAAATATACATTTTAACAAAAATTATGTAATGAACAAAATTATATCAATAAAAATCCTAATAAATCGCTATTTTACAGTGTTCAAGGAACAATATTAAGAATTATGAATATGGGTTTTTATAGTTCTCCAAATAAGCTTTAAAGTACTTCTGCGTGTAAAATGAGTGAGCTATCATGCAATTAAAAGACGCATACAATGTTTTTTTTATTTAAATTAAATAGTTTATGAGTGCCATTTTCACCAAAATTAAAAATAATCGTTTTCCATCTAGAATTAACTTGGTTTGAGAGATCTTGATGGATTCTGGAAAATACGATAACAATAGTACAAACGATTTTCAAAAAACTCATGATTTCATAAAAAAATCTATTTAAAAAGAAAAACAATTTCTTATTATATCTCTGAAACAATACGTATAAGTATATATATATATATATATATATATATATATATATGAAAATTCAAGGTATTTTTCAGACTAATTATTGCTTTTTATTATTTGTTTGTTACACAAATATTGATAGAGTTCTAATTGTTTAAAGAGTGCGCGGCTGTCCGAGTGTCTTTCGAGCCCTTTAACCCTTTCGTTTCAAAATAAGAGAAGTTACGGTAAAATTTATGATAGATAAAGTTGTAGGTCATTCAATTACCTTTAAAATAGTATATTACAAGTTATGATAAAATCAGAATTAAAAGAGTTATAATCCAATTAATGCGGGGGGTGGTGACAAAATGCAAATTGTTTTCACTTCTGAACTTTAGATTAAAATTAGCTGGGCATACGCTTTTTTCCTCTCCATTTACTGCAATAATTTTGTTGATAGTAGGTTGAATAGAGCACATGTGAACAAAATTTGACAAATTAATTCACTTGAAATATGAACTTAAGTAATAATGTATATTGAATTATCAGTGTGAAAAATGCAATTTAGATATTAAAATACTAAAAGCCAGTTAAAATATGGTACGAAATTATACAAATTGTAGGCAACATTATTGAAGCAATTATTTTGGGTAGAAAAATCCAAGGTGATATCGTACCTTGACCGCATGCTGTATATTAATTCTTTCTGAATTTGTTATACTTTTTAAAAGATTTCAATTTTCAACACGAGTATCTATGCTATGACAGTAAATACATGGTGATAAATTTGGAAAATCAATGTATTAGCCGTGAATAAACAAAAAATCATTCATTTAAACATCCACATCTACAGGTATGTCTAAAAATATTGCATAACCCTTAAATTCAATAAAATAAATTGAGCTATTCAAAATAAATTTGTTCTATAAATCGCAGTGTATAATTTTCAATATATAATTTTATTGAACATATTTTATTATTTGTTAAAGGTATAATTAAAGTGTTAACTGTGTGAATTGAGAACAATCATTTTATTTGAAACAGTACTACATTTAACATCACTAATATATTGGTGTAAATAGTAACTCGAAAAACAATAATGATTATTTTTAACTGAACGGTATGAATATTAGTATAGAATATAAAAAAACGTAGAGGTGGGTATATATATATATATATATATATATATATATATATATATATTTGTAATTGGGTGGTGTTTGGATAATTGTGATTATGGGAGGTTTGGTAGCTGGATGAGCGGTTGATAAGATAAAAAATTGGTTCTGGGTGATCTTGTTATTTTATAGCTGTTTACTATTTTCACAATTAATATTCTTATATACTAAATAATTGAATAAAAACGTGATTCCAATCTAACAGCAAGTTCTTGGATAACCTTCAAATAATCATTTTATTTGAAACAGTACTACATTTAACATCACTCATATATTGGTGTAAATAGTAACTCGAAAAACAATAATGATTATTTTTAACTGAACGGTATGAATATTAGTATAGAATATTAAAAAACGTAGAGGTGGGTATATATATTATATATATATATATATATATATATATATATTGATTTGTAATTGTGTGGTGGTTTGGATCACTCTTGTGATTATGGGAGGTTGTTTGGTAGCTGGAGCTGAGCGGTTGATAAGATAAAAATACTGGTTCTTGGTTGATCTTGATATTTTATTGTTTACTATTTTCACAATTAATATATCTTATATACTAAATAATTGAATACAAAACGTGATTCCAAAATCTAACAGCAAGGCCGGAAGAACTTCGGATAACCTTCAAATAGCACGTAGTGCTTTAATGAAAACAATAAATAATAAATTATATTTGTGATTACAGAATAATATATATATATATATATATTTATATATATATATATATATATATATATATATGATTAAATTTGGCATCCATCCAGTAATTAAAAACAGTTTTATTGAGAAAAAATGTTTTTATTAAGACAAAATACGTTTCGGGTCTTGAATTCGTTCGGGCTACAATTAAAATATTTCAAGGTTACAATTTAAAACAATATAAAAAATACATAATTACAGAAAAATATAAATAAAAACATGTAACAAAGCATAAATATAATCAATTTAATAAAGTTATTTTATATCTAATATATATTGTGAAAGTATAAAAAAATAAAAAACAAACATAGAATAAATAAATGTAAAGAACTTACCATACAAATAAATTTAAAAAAAAGCGCAAAGACACACGAAAATTGCACGAAAAAATTATGAAACACAAATTGATAAACGTCGAGTTATGATAAATTTTAAATAATTGTAAAATTAAAATTAAAATTAAAATAAATAATATATTTTATAATATAACATAATATAATATATATGTATATATACATGAAACACACATAAAATACATACATGTATACACATACATATGCATACATATACAACCATATATACATAGTATGATTAGAGATGGGTAACTCACTCCGGAGTTATCACTCCGATACAACTCCTCCCTCGGAGTGAATCCGAGCGGAATTGTTTCACAGGATTTGTTATATCTGACTTCCTTAAACTGGTATTAAATCTATTAATTCGTACAGACATTTAGTGTTTTTGTCGATTTTGCTTTGGGAAGGAAGCGGTTACTTTTTCGTCGGGCAGTTTTATGACCTTTTAAGTATAAATGTCAAAATGATACCATTGTGTATTTTCCAGAAAATACAAAAATGTTACTTTAAAGATACAGAACAATGAAATTATATTCAAGTGTGAATAGCTCAAATGTATAATTTATTGAATAGTAAGGGGTCATATTTCTAACTACGACAAATCTTTGGCCGTAAATGACGGCAATCAGGAATATACATACCGAAAAATATACGAAACGAAATACATTTATTTAATCTTGTTTTTCCATAGCCTGAAATAACAAAACTTTAGAGTACAAAATTTATCAGTGATATCATTAGTATTTAAGCACCAAAAAATATTCAGTATTATATTATTACTTTTACACAATTATATAATTGTGTAAAAGTAATAATATGCTAATCGAACTACGCGATATAATATTAATTCTCAAATGGAAATAGCAGAAGAAAAATTTTGAAAGCAGAAGTATTATGTTTTGCTTTTATTACAAAGTCTACTACATACTTTTTATATAAAATTAATCAAAAAAATCAATTATTTTCTCATCAAAAGGAAATCATTAAATTGAATTTGAAGTTTTGCGTTTTTACTTTGGTCAACACTGCTAAAATTACGAGTCACTGAGTCGATCATCTGGTCGACCGAAAAATTTTACAATTTGTCATTTATTCGTAATTTTTTTTAGAAAAACTGTTTTATTGATATTTATTCATGAATTTTTATTTCAAATAATTAATGGGATTTGACAAATCATTAGATACATAAACAGAGCACTATAGAACACATTTGTTTCGAGTATTTCGGTTTCAAAATTGTCGGAGTCGTGGAGTTGTTAAGCGGATATAACTCCACCATGAAGCGGAGTCAAATCCGAGTCGATCCGGCTTCAGATATAATAAGCCCATCTCTAATACATACATATATTCATATACACATATCAACATAAATGAAAGTGTTAAGATGTATTGCGCATGTTAAAAAAAATTATTCGAAGCTTCACGATAGATATTGCAAAGAGAAGCCGAATCAAATCGTTTGTTAATTGTAGGTAATATTTGTATGTAAATACTCTCAGCGAACTTTCTGCGTAATGTGTTGGATTCTCGATGATTAACTCTTGGATTGGTGAAATTAAAGGAATGTTTAAAGTAGGAGACATGTTCGGTGATCATGGTTTTGTTTTGGCGTTATGGCGTCCTATTATTAGTGTGGATTTACTCGCTTATTTCAATCTCGCAATTGATGTTAAAAAGCGTATATTAGTTGAAACCCCTGCAGATTCAGCGGATCCACTTCAATTGGAAAATAGAATAATACTACCTTCCGTTAAAATGATGACAGCCACATTATACGCATCTATATGATAAAATTTTAGAGAAATATCCAGACTTAACACGGCAGACTGCATTAGGGGTGTGCAAACTTTTTACTCAACATCATATTGAAACTACATCGGGACCACCTATAGCACATAAACCAAGTCGCTTTGCACCAGATAAGTTAATAGCTGCTATATATGAGTTCGAAGCAATGATTAAAGAAGGGACAGCACGACCGTCCAAGAGCTGTTGGTCATCGCCTTTACATACGGTACCAAAAGGTTCTGGGTGGCGACCTTATGGAGACTATCGCAGATTAAATGGGCGGACTCAACCGGATAGGTACCCAGTTTGCCATATCCATGATTTTGCACAAGCATTATGTGGTAAGGTAATAGTTTCTACTATCGATTTAGTGAAAGCTTACAATCAGATTCCTGTAGCTGAGGAAGACATTGCAAAGACTGAAATCACTACGCCTTTTGGGCTATTCGAATTTCCGATTATGACATTTGGCTTACGCAATGCACCGCAAACTTTTCAATGGTTTATGGATGAAATTTTGCGAGGATTGGACTTCTGTTATGCATACATTGATTATATATTGGTTGCATCGGAATCGCACGAACAGCATATACAACATTTACATATTATATTCAAGAAGTTGCAAGAATTCGGTGTTGTCGTCAATTCATCAAAATGTGTTTTTGGAAAACCAAAAGTAAAGTTTTTAGGATATGAAAACTTAGCCAACGGAACTAAACCTCTAGCAGACAAGATACTGGTTATATAAAATTACGCAAAGCCTAAGACGGTACAACAGTCACGTGAATTTTTAGGCCTTTTAAATTTTTACCGAAGTTTCATTCCGAAAGCCGCAGAAGTACAAGTGCCGTTAAACAACAAGTTGTGTGGTAATGTGAAAAAGAATGCTGTATTGAATTAGAATTCAAATATAGAGAAAGCGTTTGAAAAGTGTAAAAAAAGTTTAGCGGAAGCAACGTTATTGATGCACCCGCATTTAAACGCTCCATTAGCTATAGCTTGTGACGCTTCCGACCACACTATAGGAGCGGCGTTGCAGCAACAAATTTATGGTGAATGGGGCATTAGCCCTTTTTCCCAAAAAAATTAAATGCAACATAAAAAAAAGTATTCGACATAAGACAGAAAACTACTTGCAATTTACGACGCCGTAAAATTTTTTAGGCACATGGTTGAGGAAAGAGAATTCGTGATATACACCGATCACAAACCTATCACTTACGCGTTTAAAAAGAAAGATAGCCAGTGTACGCCGAGACAGTTCCGCAAACTTGATTTTGTTAGTCAATTTTTGACTGACATCAGACATATATCGGGTCAAGATAACGTCGTAGCAGATGCATTATTCGGTATCGAGATAATTAACAAATGTGATCTAGATTTTAAGGCGATTTCAGATGAACAACATAAGGATATCGACGTAGCATAACTATTATTACATTCCGATCATTCTCTTAAATAAAAAAGAATTTTTATAGAAAATTTGAGAACATCGCTATTGTGCGATGTATCTCAACCAATCATTCGGCCGGTGATACCAAAAAAATTTTGCCGTGCTATATTCAATAGCCTACATGGTTTGTCGCATCCTGGAGCAAATGCTACAATTAGATTGATAACACGACATTACGTATGGCCTTCTATTAAAAGGATGGTCGACAGTGGGCTCGCAGTTGCCTAAATTGTCAGCGCTCAAAAATTAGTCGACACATTGTCACATGTCCTGGAGTATTTCCATTACCAGGAGCACGAATCGAGCATGTACATGTGGACATCGTGATTATGCCGTTATCAGATGGATTTAGTTATTGTCTAACATGCGTAGATCGTTTTTCACGTTGGCCTGAAGCAATCCTTATAGAAAATCAGGAAGCAGCTACAGTGGCAAAAGCATTCTTTTCAAACTGGATAGCGAGATTTGGAGCTCCACTAAGAATTACATCAGATCAGGGTAGACAGATCGAATCATGTTTATTTGAGCTATTCAACCGATTAATGGGAACTACACATTTTAGGACAAATTTATCATGCTTATCACCCAGCATCTAACGGTATGGTCGAAAGATTTCAGAGACAACTAAAAGCCGCAAGAAGATGTTTTAACACTAAGCGCTGGACTGAGGTATTACCGACAGACATGCTTGGTATTCGATCAGCATGAAAAGAAGGTACCAACCCAAGAGACCAGTCATAGTGAAACCGATTTTGTAAAAAAATCTTAGAAAGCAGATGTGGATGGTTAGGCCTGTGACTGGCACAAGGCATGGAGAAAAACCTACCTTTAGATTCAAAGAGATGACAAATACGAAATATGTATTTTTACAAAATGAGGGGCCAAAAAGACCTCTGCAGAACCCTTATGAAGGTCCATTTAAAGTTTTATCACGATCCTCAAAAACTTTCAATTTAATGATACATGGTAAATGTGTCAGCGTATCAGTAGATCGGATTAAACCAGCCTATGAAATAGCGGCGAAAACAAACCATTGAGATGTTTCCAATCACCCACAAATAGTTTTTTCGTGACAACATCACTGGGAGGGAAAATATGTGGAAGTTTGTCAGGTCGCGTCAAATTTAGTAAGCGGCGGAAAAAATAAAATTTGAGTTAGGTTTTGTTTGACTGGATGTTTTGCAATGAAAATGATTGTACAAATAAATTTATAAAATTTATGATTAAATTAAATGCTAAAAATTATATCAATCGGCAATTTTATTCATTTCCGATACAGGTTAAAAACATTCCTCGGCTTTTTGAAATTAGTAACTTACGACTACCTCAAAATACATCAAGTAAACTTTTAGGAGACATTAGCTGGTAAGCGTAACCTAGAATCTTGCATCAAAACAAGTTAAAAACATTTCTCGGCTTTTTGAAATCAATTACTTACGGGTACCTCAAACTACATCAAGTAAACTTTTAGGAGACATTAGCGAGTAAGCCTAATCTAGAATCTTGCATCAAAACAGGTTAAAAACATTTTCCGGCTATTTGGAATCAGTAACTTACGGGTACCTCAGACTACATCAAGTAAACTTTTAGGGGACATTAGCGAGTAAGCCTAACCTAGAATCTTGAATCGAAACAGGTCAAACTACTTTTTAGAAAAATATTACTATTTTTATTTAGGAATAATTTAGGAATATTTAGCGTGAATGCTGGTTCGAATATATTTGAATAATCATCCATATCTATCATATTAGTATAGTCGGTGCATTCGAAATTTATTTTGGGTGTTTTGTAATCGCTCAATTGCGTCAGGTCTTCCACATTATTACGGTAATCTAAGATTTTTCTTATAGCTGAATCTCGTATTTTCTATTTATTATCGAACAACATTGCTAATGAAATATTTTCAAAGTGAGCATAGTATGCGTTTTCTTTAGCAACATTGTTCACATTTTGTCTTAAATTCGAGTCGAAATATTGCGTCCAGCTAATAAATTTATAAAATAATATACTACCGTACACCACAGAGTTGTAATATTTAATGTTAAAGTACATAAGAATATATACTTTTATTACGTAGTTTTTGTTTAATTTTTGGATGGCTCATTAGTAGTTACATATAGCCGAAATAACCAACTAGCCTTTGTGAGCCAACGGGAATGTGCAATTGGCCCTGGTTTCATGTTAGCTAAGTCTGTCGATACTTCTCCAGAAGCAACTGCTTTAGCTATTTTTATTAAATAACTTAAGTCAGTTGTCGATTCAACATGACTTGAATCAGCCAAATTTTTAAGTGGGAGTGTTTCAAAGTCTGTTACCGGCTGGAAAAAAATATAATAATAAGAAAAAATAAATTATATTGAATTTGAACATTAAGTATTAAAAAATAGTAAATATGTTATAACTCACCGGTATATTTTCGCATGTTTCAATTTGTTTGCTTAATATTCTAGTCTTTGTTCGTTGTGCAGTGGTCAATGATTTTTCCAAATAATTAAATAAATGGCGAAGTGGAAGTTCGTTAAAGTGGTGAAGACACACAAACCAATGCAGTGGCCTATTTAACTGAATTTGAAATCGACGTAAAATTCCATTTTTTACGCCTGTATTTACTGGTTCACCATTGCAACATATGCAAATCAAAGAATCGAGAGCTATATATTTATTGGCGAAATACTCGTTCAATCTGATTACTTTACTATCCGAATCTTCATTTTCCAATTTTGTGTTCTCAACAAATGACAATTCGGTTCTTTTAAACTATCTAAATGCGCTTCTTTAATCATTCGTGGGTGAAACTTCTTATCGATTTTTTCTATTGTAATAGAATCATTTTTTCGGCCGTCGAATAAAAATGCTATTAATTCAAAAAAATCATATCGTTTGTGTAGAGCTTGCCTATTTTTCTGGTTCTCACGAACGGTTTTATTTTCATCCATAATGACTGGATTGCCCCAATCATCCTTTACGTCCAGGTCTTGCAGGATTGCAATCGCTACGGCAGAAGCAACTCTATTAGAAATTGCAAATTTGTCGCACATTAATGCATAGTTTGGAGCCTTTTATCTTCGACTATGTGCTCCACGTTTTATATGAGAAGTATTTTGTAAACTTTCCGAAGTGCTGTTAAACTTAAAACCAGCATCTGGAGTATTTGTCTCACCTGGAGTAATATCGCTAGTTATTGTAGATGCTGATACTTCATCTTAAATTTTTTGTAATATATTCTGGTATCGTAGATTTTTTCTCATTATGTTGATCCATCATAAACGCTTGTAAATGTGGTGGAATCAGTCCGCGAGAACACAGTATTCTTCGCAAATTGCATTTACATTTTCCAATATGAAATAATTCTTTCGTGGATTCTACAAACTCCTGAAATGATGATTGGGTTGACTTTCTTGTATTTGTACTTTCATATTTATCAATCAATCGGTTCAATTTTTTAGCGATACTTTATTTCTCCATAATTGAAATATCAATTTTTTTCCACGTCTGAATCAATTTCCTTACCACATCTGGAGTAAATGTTTTATATGAAAACATTTTTTTTTTTTTGAGTTTTCGGCCAATTAAAAATAATACCTGATAAATTCCACACTTATCGGAAGATTCACTCCTGTAAATTATTTTGCTTGTACAAATGTAATTTGATCGTGCGAGCGCATATGATTCAATTTACTGACACTTGCGCTTAAATTTAAATAATAATTTGCCATTGATACTTCTTGCCTAAATAAAGACCTGAATAAAGATTTATGCGGATTTCTCACATTAATATATTCTTATCGATTTTTCGTATATTAAAATAAAAAATACTAGCGCACTCTGATGGAAATAAATAACAACAAACTAAACCTGATTTCAAAACCCCCGCACAAACTATTAATGAAAATATAACTCACAATTTGAATTATTCACATGCATAAATTAATATATTTACTTATTAAAAACAGTATTTTATTAAAAATTTTGCTGGCTAAAAAGTTATTTGCGATATATGGTTTTGCAGTCAAAATTCTTTTGAACAACACAGATATTTCATATAAAAAGGTGTCCATATTACTTAATTTTACTTTATTAATAAATTGGCCCGCCCTAATATATATATATATATATATATATATATATATATATATATTGAACTGTATTGTGTGGTTGTTGTATCGCTTCTGTGATTATGGGAGGTTGTTTGGTAGCTGGAGCTGAGCGGTTGATGAGATAAAAACACTGGTTCTTTGTTGATCTTGATATTTTATTGTTTACTATTTTTTTACAATTAAATAATTTGTTCGATAACCTCTTGGTTATCGATGATCAGATACTACATTTTTTAAGTATGTAAACAGTAAGCCTGACTTGACTCCTGATTTCTGACTTCTGATTTCTGACCTGACTCTGACTTCTGACTTCTCCTGGCTTCTGACTGCCTAACTAAATCTTAACTACTTCTTATATACTAAATAATTGAATACAAAACGTGATTCCAAAATCTAACAGCAAGGCCGGAAGAACTTCGGATAACCTTCAAATAGCACGTAGTGCTTAACAAAACAATAAATAATAAATTATATTTGTGATTACAGAATGATATATATATATATGTATATGTATGTATATGTGTATATATATATATTTATATATATATATATATATATATACACACATATATATATATATATATATATATATATATATATATATATATATATATATATAGAAGAGGATCGCTTAAGTTAGAACACTTATAACTCACGAACGGCTGAACCGATTTAGATGAAAAGTGGCAGGGAGGTAGTTTAGAGCCAGGAGAAACATATGTAATACTTTTTATCCCGTTTTTCATTCTAATTCAAAATTAATTATTTATAAACTATCCATTTAGTTTATTCAATCTATGATTCTATCAATAATTTTATTTATGACATTTACTTTCAATTGTCAACTATCATTCCGGAAAATTATTACGTGAATAATATAAATTTTTTAATCATTGCGGAAAATTATTACGAAGTGGCAAGTAAATTAATTCTTAATAGTAGCAAGCTATGCCACATGGACGATGGAGAAATTTATTTCTGGGAAATGGGAATGTAATCATTTATATACTTGGGTATTTATGTATATTTGTTTACACGTATTTAATTGGAGTATTTGAGGTGTTTATATTCTATATATCAGCAATATGTATAATCCAAAAACAAATTTATATAAAAAAAATATTTTGAAATATAGTTTCTTAGCATAACCTCAAAATTTGTAATAAAAATGTAAATAGTTATATATTAATTGTTGTTAATTTATAATTTCTTAGTACATATCTTATGAAATGATTCAGGTGTTTACAACTAATTGGCATATATATTATCAGCAAATGTGCTTTGATTCGACAATAAAAAGGTCTAATTGAAATTACTCGACTACCTTATATTAAATATAGTGATAGAATATTAGTTCTTGGGTCTATATATATATATATATATATATATATATATATATATATATATATATATATATATATATTTATATATAAAGTCGTGTTAATTACTCCACTTATAATACTCACTTCCGTTCCGTTCGACTTGGAATAACAATAAGCAAATGACAGCTATGTAATCACGTATGGATGACAATTTGATATTTGTAAAGAATCAATAATAAAATTATTTCTTTTAAATAAATAATTAACAATTATAATGCAATGATAGTTCCATTGCCCATTCGTATAAACAGTGAAGTGAACTATAAAACTCAGTATGGTTGACAAATCATATTTTTGTCAAACACGATGCTCTGAAAGAACTCATTTGTAATATTATATATTCATTGGTATTTATAAAGCATTCTCTAGAATATATTTTTTTTATTTATGTGATTTAAAATCAGAACCTAAATTTGAAATATATCAAAGGGACATTTTGTGGAATAAGTTATTCCCAGTTATAATTTCCCAGAATTTATCGAAGAATCGATAGTAATATTTGCAGGTCCGGGGTTAAAAGTTCCACCACCGGAGTGTTCAAAATCAGTAAAGCTAAGCATTGTTTAACAACATTATTTGAAAATAAAGGGAAAAAGATGTATAACCAGCTATAACCTTGATTCTTATGACTTTGCTATTGGGCAATAAACGGTAATCTTTGAGAATCCATAGTAAAAGTATTTCCTTTTGTTGGTAATTTTTTAGCATTAGTTAAAAATGTAAGTATTTTGTAAAATATCTTTAAAATTAAAATAAGACATTAAACCTGTTTGCTATCTGGCCGTTTCAAGTTACCTCGCTTATAGGGTGAAAAGGTCTAGATAATAAATTTTTGAAAGACAGCAAAAAAGCACATTTTAACAATTATGAAGTAGCTGGTAATCAGATAATTATTCGTTTGAAATGTGTCATTTGTTGTGATATAATTGGTGTGATTTTTATAATATAATTTATATTTGCTCAAAGTCAAATTGGATATTCGTGCTTTGCCCTGCTCTACATATATACTTTTCATTAAATTCACTTTATTTCATGGTATGTTACTTGAAACTTTTCAAAAATCAGGTCAAAGAAGAATTACATAACTCATTTGCTATCTATCCTCGCATAAGTAGTCAGTAGTATTATTTACAATTATACACAAACTCCAGAAACAAAAAAAATCTGAAAAACGCAATTAATATTCGATCAAATGGAATTTGTAATGATTATATAAGTCGAAAGACCAAAAAAGACTTAGATTGGATTATGCCATGTTTTCTATAGAAAGTGTATAAAACTTCCAGTTTGATTGTATTAATAAAATATAGATAAACTAATGGGATTTGTTTCTATAATACCTCATTGTACATAGCATTCAAACAACACATTCTTACACAAAAAGTATTAATTTTTTTGATACTCTGAAAATTGTTTAGAAAATACCTTAATTACCCACACAGCACATGGTTGACATAGAGTCAACCTATGGTCGTCACGGTCAACCCACTGGTACCATATATGAACATAGGTAAACCCATGGTGACACATATGTCAGAGCCCTGGTTTGACCCATGGTCAACCCGCCGGGTTCAATACGGGTATGCTATGGGGCTGGAATGGTATTGCGATGGGTCAAAATGGCGGTATATAGTGCAACAATTGTTGCATACCTTCCGTGCGTATTTGTATTAAATATAAATAATCCATATAGTTATAAATATCAAATGAGCTAAAACTGCAAATCCATAAGTAATATATTTATTAAAAATAATTTCATTTACATTACTAAAAAATAACTAAATTAAACTAACTTAACTAAATTTTTGGTGATTATTATCCTAAAACCTATTATTTTATTTTCTATGTATAGTATTATTATTATTTATATAATTTAAACTAATTATTCGCGTTGGGTTCACCACCTTCTAAAACACTGAAAATAACAAAATTTGAATTATAGTTTTACAGGTTTATTTTATCAAATAAAAAATGTTAGATGACATTTTCGAAATATGTGAAATATATTTCAACTTACGAAAATTGCAAATAAATCTGTCATGGGCATGACGGTATATGTATATTTAGCAGTATATGTAATTGATTTGTCCACTTTTATCCATTGGGTAACATCATATTTAGCGATATCTCTGCTATTCTCACATCTGTCAATAGCTGCTCCACATCTAGCAGTTCTGCCTCTGTCCGAACAGGAAATTTATTATAAACTGCCAGCGTATAATCAGGCAAATCATCCATCATATCACACTGGCATCACTGCTTATTAAGCCTATTCATTAAAACCTGGTGCCGTAATGAATCAGCCTTTTTATTAATATTGAATGTAAAATCTGAACAATATACAACCTTATACTGAGGTTTACCACAATATTCTATCAAATGTCCTTCGAAATGCATAGACATCTCACAAGCTCTACATACAAGCTCGGCTACAGGCCTTACATGTTTTCCCATAAAAAGTTCTTTTACCTCAAAGTATCTTTCATAACTTTGCTGCAATGGTTTCTCTGACTTCCGTATGTATTTTTTCAAGACCTGCATGTAATTCTCAAATTTAAAGGCACTAAATGAATCAAGTGTACCAAAACTTCTGGTGTCATTAGCTAAGTGTAAAATGTTATGTATATTATGACTTACATAATGATCTCCATATAAAACCTTAAATCTTTCAACAAAATGATGAAGTAGCTGCTGAGCATAATCTAAAAGATCATTTAATAACGTGTTGCTACATAAAATTTTAATAGCAATATGTAAAGTAAGAAAATTTTTATAGAAGTCATTTGAAATATGACATGAGATTTCAAAACTACTGGACCACTATACAATAATAATTGTCTAAATTCTGTAGCTTTCCATGGTCTCACATATTTCAATGATCGAGGATTCCTAGCAAAGTCCTTGGATATATAAATCTTTAAGCTGCATAAAAAATTGGAAAAGTCATTAGTTTTAGCACATGGCAAACGAATTGGAAGCTCACCTTCAGTCCACAAAAGCATCAATCTCTTAACTGCTCCTAAACAAATCAAATTCATATAGTCAAGTGGTACATTAGTAACTAAACCAATGTACGGTATTTCAAGCAATCTCGTATAGCCATTGTAGTAGTCTTCATCTTCTAAGCTTCGAAAGTGTTCAGCTGTTCTTGCAGGTGATTGCATTTTTGGAAAGCAAATTCAGCGATTAATATTTGAACCACGAACAAGACATTTCGAGCAACTGAAGCAGCCTGTGTGTCCCTTTGTCTGCAATATAAATGATTTGGCGGAAGTATCACAAACAAAATATTTGATGCGTATCTTATATTGTTTCCCATTGTGATTAAAACCCTCAGTGCTTAATAGACTAAGCTGACATGTTCGAAGAATTCGAGAGAGGCAAACCATCAACATTAATTTCTAATTCAGTGATAGAAGATATCAATTTCAACCTATCAATAGAATCTTTCAATCCAGTTGATAAACCAAAATGAATATATTCACCTGGACTTACAACTTTTTATACAGCAGTTCTTTTAGTTTTCAGAAGTGTTTTACTATCTGCTGGTAAATCACTGAAACAATCATGAAGTTTTAGCCCTTTAAGTAGTGCGAATACAGCATTATGAGGTATCTGACAATTCACAGCCCAGTCTGCTAAAAATTGTCTTGCATCAAAAACTTCAGTTATATCTTCATTGGAGCTATCCTCGCTATATGAAAGAGAAATATAATTATTTGTTTCAACATCACCCTGTAACTCTGCCTGGCAAGAAGACGGTCCTTCAAAGTCATCTACAATAGAAGCATTAGTCGCAGTTTCAATATTATTTATTGTAAAAGCACTAGTACTAGGCAATCCTTTACGCATTCAGAGTTCTGCAAAACACTTTCCGAACGTAATTTCTGCACTTCCCAAAAAAGTCTTCTATAAAAATGTCTACTTATCTGACACAGTCGCAATGTGTTCGCAAATTTTTTTATCAGACATATTTATTTATAGAATTTTTTTTGACAAATTACAGAATCAAACAACAAACAAATTGCGAATATATTATATTCTAATATTGTTTAGAATTTTTGTAGCATAAGTATAGTTTTAGCACATGGCAAACGAATTGGAAGCTCACCTTCAGTCCACAAAAGCATCAATCTTTTAACTGCTCCTAAACAAATCAAATTCATATAGTCAAGTGGTAAATAGTAACTAAACCAATGTACGGTATTTCAAGCAATCTCGTATAGCCATTGTAGTAGTCTTCATCTTCTAAGCTTCGAAAGTGTTCAGCTGTTCTTGCAGGTGATTGCATTTTTGGAAAGCAAATTCAGCGATTAATATTTGAACCACGAACAAGACATTTCGAGCAACTGAAGCAGCCTGTGTGACCCTTTGTCTGCAATATAAATGATTTGGCGGAAGTATCACAAACAAAATATTTGATGCGTATCTTATATTGTTTCCCATTGTGATTAAAACCCTCAGTGCTTAATAGACCAAGCTGACATGTTCGAAGAATTTGAGAGAGGCAAACCATCAACATTAATTTCTAATTCAGTGATAGAAGATATCAATTTCAACCTATCAATAGAATCTTTCAATCCAGTTGATAAACCAAAATGAATATATTCACCTGGACTTACAACTTTTGATACAACAGTTCTTTTTGTTTTCAGAAGTGTTTTACTATCTACTGGTAAATCACTGAAACAATCATGAAGTTTTAGCCCTTTAAGTAGTGCGAATACAGCATTATGAGGTATCTGACAATTCACAGCCCAGTCTGCTAAAAATTGTCTTGCATCAAAAACTTCAGTTATATCTTCATTGGAACTATCCTCGCTATATGAAAGAGAAATATAATCATTTGTTTCAACATCACCCTGTAACTCTGCCTGGCAAGAAGACGGTCCTTCAAAGTCGTCTACAATAGAAGCATTAGTCGCAGTTTCAATATTATTTATTGTAAAAGCACTAGTACTAGGCAATCCTTTACGCATTCAGAGTTCTGCAAAACACTTTCCGAACGTAATTTCTGCACTTCCCAAAAAAGTCTTCTATAAAAATGTCCACTTATCTGACACAGTCGCAATGTGTTTGCAAATTTTTTTATCATACATATTTATTTATAGAATTTTTTTTGACAAATTACAGAGTCAAACAACAAACAAATTACGAATATATTATATTCTAATATTGTTTAGAATTTTTGTAGCATAAGAATACGTATACAGTACTCAGGTTATAATCGTGCTTATTTGATGAGATTCGAATTATAGTTTATGTGGTATTGTTTAAAATTATTATTCACCGACTGTTTTCTTATTTTGCGATCAAAATGAAAAACTCCCGTAATAATGTACTATCCCGGAATAGTGTACGTTTACCTTATCTGACACAGTCGCAATGTGTTTGCGAATTTTTTTATCAGACATATTTATTTATAGAATTTTTTTTGACAAATTACAGAGTCAAACAACAAACAAATTACGAATTTATTATATTCTAATATTGTTTAGAATTTTAGTAGCATAAGTATACGTATACAGTACTCAGGTTATACTTGTTCATCGTGTTTATCTATGACAGTCATGAGAACAGACAAAGAAATGCAAATGAAGCGGACGCCGAACAACATAAGTGCCGCCATCTGTGCGCTAGTTGCGCAAACGCCGCGCACGCGTATGCGCATGCGCGGTATATTTGAATACATTTTTCATTTGCCCATAACAACTCGGTGAGTAATGGGTCAGAGTAGGTCGACCATTGTTTGACCCGGCGGGTAACATATGGGTCTAAACCCACTGCGTCATGAATTGGCCCATAATGGTCTTATAATAACCCGGTAGGCTGTGAATAGTACCAAACAGATCGACCATTGTTTGACCCGTGCTGTATGGGTAGCAAATCAACGTTTGCCGGATCAGCTAGTATATATGTATTTATGTTATATATATATATATATATATATATATATATATAACTTTTTGATACTCTAAAAATTGTTTAGAAAATACCTTACAAGGCATGTATATAGCATTCAAACAACACATTCTTACACAAAAAGTATTAATTTTTTTGATACTTTAAAAATTGTTTAGAAAATACCTTACGTAGCAAAACAACGTTTGCCGGATCAGCTAGTGTATATATATATATATATATATATATATATGTATTTATGTTTGTATGTATATGAGTACATATGTATGTGCACATGTATTTGTGTGTATGTATATGTAACATGTATTTATGTATATATATATATATATATATATATATATACATATATATATATATATATATATATATATATATATATATATATATATATATATATATATATATGGGTGTGTGTATATGTATTAGGGTGGTCCTTAAAATAGTCATTTTCGAATTTCCTTGCTCCCAGGGGCTCAAATGGTTCCAAATTGATAAAAAACAATTCTCTGAAAGTTTTAGCTCTTAATATTAACGTTTAGATAGAGCGCAATTCAATCAAAGTTTGTATGGAAAGAGCATGGAAAAATTTTTGATACTCTAAAAATTGTTTAGAAAATACCTTACAAGGCATGTATATAGCATTCAAACAACACATTCTTACACAAAAAGTATTAATTTTTTTGATACTCTAAAAATTGTTTAGAAAATACCTTACGTAGCAAAACAACGTTTGCCGGATCAGCTAGTGTATATATATATATATATATATATATATATGTATTTATGTTTGTATGTATATGAGTACATATGTATGTGCACATGTATTTGTGTGTATGTATATGTAACATGTATTTATGTATATATATATATACATATATATATATATATATATATATATATATATAATATATATATATATATATATGGGTGTGTGTATATGTTATGTATATATACGAAGTCGGATCGACTCGGATTTGACTCCGCTTCAGAGAGGAGTTATATCCGCATAACAACTCCACGACTCCGAAAACTTTGAAACCAAAATACTCGACACAAATGCGTTCTATAGTGCGTTGTTTATGCATCTAGGGATTTGTCAAATCCAATTTAATTTTTTGAAATAAAAATGTATGAATAAAATAAAATTAAAAAATATCAATAAAATAATTTTTCTTAAAAAAACTCACAAATAAAAGACGAGTTGTAAAATTTTTTGGTCGACCACATGATCGACTCAATGACTCGTAATTTTAACAGTGTTGACCAAAGTAAAAACGCAAAACTTGTGAATCAAATTCAATTTAGTTATTTTCTTTTGATGAGAAAATAATTGATTTTTTGGGTTAATTTTATATAAAAATAATGTAGTAAACTTTGTAATAAAAGCAAAACATTTATCATAAAATATTTTTACCAAATAATAATACTTCTGATTTCTAATTTTTCTTCTGCTACTTCCATTCGAAAATTAATATTATATCGGGTAGTTCGATTAGCATATTATTACTTTTACGCAATTATATAAATGTGAAAAAGTTAAAATTTAATACTATATATTTTTTCTGCTTAAATACTATTGACGTCACTGATATATTTTGCACTCTAAAGTGTTGTTATTTCAGGCTATGGAAAAACCAGATTAAATGTATTTTGTTTCGTGTATTTTTCGGTATGTATATTCCTTAATGCCGACATTCACGGCCAAAGATTGTCGTAGTTAGAATTATGACCCTTCACTATTCAATAAATTATACATTGGAGCTATTCACACTTGAACACAATTTCATTGTTCTGTATCTTTGAAGTAATATTTTTGTATTTTCTGAAAAAAAGCGTATACCTAAAAGGTCATAAAACTGCCTCTGAGACGAGAAAGCAACAGCTTTCTACCCAAAGCAAAACGCAGTAATAGATTTATAGTACCAGTTTAGGGAAGTCGGATATGACAAATCCGGTGAGAGAACTCTACTCGGATTCACTCCGAGGGAGGAGTTATATCTGAGTGATAACTCCGGAGTGAGTTACCTATCTCTAGTATATATATATACACTAGCAAACCCGACGAACTCCGTTTCGCCACCAGATGTTTTTTTATTTATTTATTTATTTATTTATTAATTTTACAAGCCGTCAGTATAATAATATTATAATAAGGCTTAAGTCAATATTTTATAGGTTTAATATAATATAATTAATTATTAGCTATTTTATTACTGATTCATTTATTATTTAATTTATTTACTATAAACTTATTTATATTTAGCTAATTTTAATTATTTATAAATATAACTAGTTTATCTGTTGCAAGTATTTCTTAAAAATTTAATAAATATTTTAATAAGCTTTACAATACTTTAAAAATATAATTATTTTATTTAACAAATTTTAGGTTATATTATGATATTTTAACAAATTTAAGTGTCTTATATTATTATTATTATTATTATCATTATCATTTTTATTATTATTGATAAGTATTTTTACAATATATGTTTTTTTCTTTTACAAATTTTTAGGTATTTTGATGAAGAAAGTATTTTTTTTTTACAATTTTTTAAGTGTTTTTAAAATAAAAGTTTTTGGTTAACTAATTACTAAGTATTTTAACAATAACAGTCATATAAAGATAATAATTAGAAAGAAAAAAAAATCAATATTTTATATCTCAATATTTTAGTGTTTTTTAATTATAAACTTTTAATTAACTAATTAAGTATTTTAACAATAACAATCATATAAAAATAAATAAAAAAAAAAAAAAAAACAAACAATGAAATAATAATAATAATAGTAATTTAGAAGTGCAACATAAATATTTAGTTTATCGAACGAATTATGTTGTGACGAGCATAGTAGGCATAGACGTGGCTGGTAGGTGACATCAGTTAGTTAGGGCCCGTAGATTCGTAGGGATTTTAGCCATCGTCGATCCATCGATCTTGCTGCTGCCTGTAATAGAGAAATTTCTTTGAGGGGGAAAAGTCGCGTTAATGATTAGTTGAGATTTTCGGGAAAGTAATTCGAAAAATCGAAATTTAAAAACTTCAGAGGGCTATAAAAAGGCAAATCCTTTAATGCATTACTTAGTACTTTATGAAATTTTTTATTGTCAAGGGTACGAACACGTAACGGCAGTTTATTCATAAATTGTATACCCATACCGCAGATAGTATTAAAGGAGCTGTGTAGTTTATAGGTCCTGCCTTTAATTATTTTATGTCTCGTATTGTGCTTGGTATTTGACATCGAAGACAAATTAAAAGAGTCTGGATTATTTTTTATGAAATTAAGTGTGACTAGAACAAATATACTCGGTACTGTTAAAATTTTTTGTTCGGTAAAGATATTACGGCATGATGTCTTGAAGGATAGTGAAAAAATTATTCTAATTGCTCTCTTTTGAAGTTTAAAAACTTTAATTAGTTCATTAGAGAAACCACAAAATTGGATACTGTAAGCAATGTGTGAATAGAAATTTGCGTAATAAATAGAAAGTAAACTGGATATTCCAATTTTTGATTTAAGGGTTCGCAGTATAAAGCATGTACGCGTTAATTTGAAGCATAAATGGTTGGACACGTGTTCAGACCAGTTAAGATTCTTATTGTTATAAACTCCAAGAAATTTGAATACTGAAGAGGAATCAAATGAATAGTTATTAATCGTAAATGAAGAAATATCATTCACTACGCGCGTTGCTGTACAGAAAGAGATAATTTGGGTTTTGTCGTTGTTTAAAAGAAGATTATTTATATTGAACCATTTCGAAACGGAATCCATGACACTGTTCAATTTCGTTACGAGGTCATCGTATGTTCTAGCTTTGATGGTTAGACAAGTATCATCAGCGAACAAAATAAAGTCACAAAGATTTGAGCAATTAGGTAGGTCGTTAATGTAAAGAAGAAATAGGAGCGATCCAAGAATTGATCCTTGTGGGACACCCATTTTGACGTTTAATTTTCTGGATATAACTTTTCCACCGGTGCTATTGTCCAAATATACGCTTTGTGTTCTGTTTGTTAAATAAGATGTTAGTAATTTAAGCGAGCTAGAACGAAAACCATACATTTCTAACTTATCAGTGAGAATATTGTGAGATATACTGTCGAACGCTTTGGAGAGATCGCAATTTCCATCTTCAAATGAGTGCGATGTAGAGTGTTTTTTCCGAAAACCATGTTGGTTGTGAAACAAAATATTGTATTTATTTAAGAACAAAGAAGATATTCATTTCGTTGGAAATATCATTAATGTCATTAATTATTATATCATTAATTGTCAAAGATTTAATTTCTACCGCAGATTTACGTTTTAGATTCAGTTCAGAATTAATGAGAGACCACATAGTTTTTTGCTTGCAAGACGAGTGCCGTATTAAATCTTCGTTGAATTTAATTTTCGCTAGATCAATTAAGTCATTAAACGTTTGCCTATATTTCAAAAAGTAAATTTGAAACGATAAAGTACTATTCCATTTGAATAGACGCTCTAGAAATTTTAATCTATTGAATGATATACATAAGCCCTTAGTGAACCAGGGCAAATTCCATTTAGGGGCCTGGATTTTTTTTGACGAAGGGAAAGCTAAATTAAAGTTGTATAAAAAAAATGACATGAAATTATTAAATAAAGCATTAGCGTCATTATTATCCTGAAATACGAGGCTATCTTTTTCCAGTAAGGCTTTGAAACATAGCATATTGGCTGAGTCGAAAATTCTCGAATAACTTATTTTATTGTTGAGTGGTTTTGTCTTAGATGCAATCGCAAGTACATTAGTAAAAAAATTGTCGATACACGAGGCCGACTGTGAAGTTACACGAGTTCGTGAGAAAGATGAAGAAAATTTTTGTTTGTTTTATATTTAAAAAAAAAAGATTTCATTATACAACAGTAATGAATTTATTTTGATTACAAAAATGAAGTGTTTTTTAGTTAAACTTCTCTAAGTAAATGAAAGTGAATCCGCAAATTATCCGTTTCATTGAAGTGCTCTTTGGTTAACCACATTTTTTTTTTGGTCTGACGTTAACACAAACAAAGCGGATGATTTTCCAACTCGTGAACAGGCAACGTATAACTGCCCATGTGAAAACATTGATTTTATAAATAATCTATTTGAAATTTATTCCCCAAACACTAAGCTATTGGCCTTGCGACTTGTTAATTGTCATTGCGAACGCAAGGCGAACTGGAAATTGCAATCGTTTGAAGTCAAACGGAAGACCAGTCAGAATCATTGGTATGTCACCAAATCGCCAACAATTTTTGATTGAATGGTAAAATTCAGTGCGTGTACCATTATTCTTTGCGGCAAGAATTGCTCGTTACATGATGAACAGAATCGTCAAAGTGGGTAAAAGATACGGAATGGAAATCAACATAGACAAGTCGAAAGTGATGAGAATCACAAAAACAAACAGCCCACTGACGATAACGGTAGAAAATCGAGAATTGGCAGACGTGGATCACTTCAAATACCTCGAAACCATACTAACCAGAGATGGATACTGCAGGAAAGAGATCAGGACAAGGATCGCAAGCGCCAAGACGGCATTTACAAAGAAGAGAATGCTACTGACAGGCAAACTGAGTCTTGACTTACGGATGAGACTAATAAAGTGCTACGTCTGGAGTATAGCTCTGTACGGATCGGAGACATGGACTCTGAGAAAGGCTGATAAAAACTACCTCGAGAGTTTTGAAATGTGGTGCTGGAGGCGAATGGAAAAGATAAAGTGAATAGACAAAGTAACAAATGAAGAAGTCCTGAAAAAAGTGGGCAAAGAAAGGACTCTACTGAGAATGACTGAAAGGAAACTGGATCGGACCTTTTTTGCAAAATGAGTGCCTCTTGCACGACGTCGTCGAGGGTAAAGTAGAAAGAACAAAAGGAATGGGAAGAAGAAGAATGCAGACGATTGACGACTTATGCGAGAAAATACAGGATAATGACAGCCGAAAATCCATCATCAGGTTTCTTCTGTTATTTTTAATATAGACTAATTCTATTAATGATGACGAATACAGAATATTAAGTAAACAAGTTTTTTTTTAATATAAAACAATGGATTATGTACCAGATAAAAGTAAAGATAGGTATATACGAGTAAACCCATTCCCTTTCTAATTACATTTTGACCAGCAAAAGTAATAATCACAAATAATGATAATGATGGAACTAACAAATAGAAAATGTTACAAACTGAAATGTATTAGAAACAGGAAACCAATAATAATGTAAACGAATCCATAAAGCTTTAGAAAAAAGGTATTGTTATTCTAGCATACACATTATATAAAATCTTCAGAAAAGCATATTGGCCAAAAAGCTTACCTAGTGGCATTGTGTCTCAAGGCAAATTACTATAATTTTCCATATCAATGATTTATAACAATAGTTTTAAACATTTTCAAATAGATATTTATAATTACAATATATTTTATCGTTCATATAATATATACCTCATATAATATTATATCGTTCATATAATAATATTTACTTTATCACGATATGCCAAATGAATTCATCTGAGATGTTGTAATTGAGAATATAAACTTCGGCAAATGTGAACTCACACAGTTTCAATATATGGTTTATTACAATAGTAAATCAAAACGACGATACTTCTATACAACTTGTTATATATGATATAAGGAGTTTATTATGAAATAAAACAAAGAATAGTAAATTTTAATGTTTTTTCAGCAGTGGTCAGCAAGCAAAAAGTTCCTATCTCTGCTTCAAACCTCTTAGCTGCCTTAGAGGTGGAAGTGGTATTTGATCCTAGCCGAGTTCCAGTGCTCGAAGAGGATTATGATCCTTTTATGCATGAAGTTGCCAGAACACCATCCCCCTTAATAAGATTATAGTCGATACCAAATTTTACAGTTCAAATGCTATAATCTAAGAAAGATATGAAAAAATCCTAATACAACAAAATATAACGAAATTAATTATGAATTAGTATGGTATACATATAGATGGCAACAAATATAAGATAAAATGATTTTGATTACAAATTTGATATCATAGAGAACTTGACAAATACATAATGAGTTACAATAAAATGAAGATAGAATGACAATTTAATTAACAAATGATTTTATTCTATTAACATAAACCTTTAATAATTTGGTTCCACACAGCAAAGTGTAATTAACTTCAGAGTCCTTCGATGGAATTTTATATGGACCTTTCTAAGGCATTACTAATTTTTTTGATTTACCCTTTGGAATCAATTCATTTTTCAAGAAACATTTTTATCAAAATATTGTTTTGAAAGTTCTTTACTCTGCAAAAGGTTCTGTCTGGCAATGTGACATTTAATATTTTTTTGAATTCGGGATATTGGAGAATGGGAGCTTGAACCAAAAGTGATTTTAATTTTGCAAAAGAATTTTGTTCATAAAAAATCCAATAAAATTTGACTTTTTTTTTCAATAAAGTCGCTGAGGGGTCTGGACAGTTTGGAAAAATTTGAAATAATGCGACGGTAATAACTGGCAAGTTCTAAGAAAGATTTGATGTTTTTGGGTGATTTAGGTGTTGGAAAATTTGATACGCAATTAATTTTAGTAGGATCAGGCTTGATACCTTCTGAAGTTATAATGTGTCCAAGATAACACACTTCTTTACAAAGAAAATTACATTTACCGGGATATAGCCGTAAATTATTACTACGTAATTTCTGTAAAACTTCTCTTAATCTCTTACAACGTTCTTCATGGGAAGTTGAATAAATCCCAATGTCATCTATATAGACAAAACATTTAAAGCCCTGCAGACCAGTCAGCACTGAATTCAAAAGACGCTAAAAGGTTGCAGGAGCATTTTTCAAACCGTAAGGCATGCGACAAAATTCAAAATGATCAGATTGGGTGGAGAAAGCGGTTTTTTGCTGATCAGTTTGGAATCTGATGAATCCTGGAATAAGCTAAACCTGGTCTAAGGTAGAAAAATATTTTGAACTCCCCAACTGCTCCAAAATGTCAGTGATATTGGGCAGAGGGTATGAATCACCTACAGTAGCATTATTAAATTTTATATAATCGATAACAAGTCTCCACTTAACTTCATTATTATCAGACTTTTTAGGAACAACTTATAAAGGCGCATTCCACGGGCTACTGCTACGTTCTATGATTCCATCTTTCAACATTTCATTAATTTGTTTATTAATTTTGCTTTTGTGTGATTCTGGAATTCTGTATGGCTTTACGTTAATATGCGATAAGTCTGATGGAGTGTTAATATTAAGAAAAACTGAGCTTGTAAACGGAAGTGCATCGCCAGTTTTATAAAATATAACATTAAAATCTGTACAAATACTCTCAAGAGCTTTTCTCTCTTCTTAATTTAAATGAGATAACTTCAAACTATCCTAAATTGATTTTATTCTATCTGATTTATTATTACTAATAAATTCTGAAGCGGCTGTACATTAACGAGTATTCGAACTTGTATTATTAAAAATGTCTAATTTTTCTACATTAAAAGTTGGTAACTTTAGCTTAACCGAATGTTCATTTGAGTTTATAATAATAATATAACAATTAGAATTAAAAGAAAAAAACAATGTGCTATAAAAACACCTTTTTGTAGCTTTACTTTTTCTATTACTCCTACTGATTCACTATTAGTACCTACTCGAACAATGGTTTCTGACCTAGGGTTTAAATTTGCAGATGAAAATTTTAAGGGTAATGTGGTATTGTTACAAAAATTTAATTTAGAATCTACTATGTTAAATTAGTTATTAGTTAGAATCTATTATGTTATTGAACCACCAAAAGTTTTAAAAAAATCCATACTTCAAATTCCTTCGCTCTTAATAGGAAGATGGTCCTTAACTATATGAAAAACATGTTTAACTATTTTATTTCCTAATCTAATCCTGAATAACGCTTTACCTAAAGTTTGTACATTTTTCCCTGATACTCCTGTTAAATTTAATTTATCCTCTAATTTATGACTTATTTCTAATTCATCACCTATTAACGAAACCTTGACTAAACTAGCTCCAGTATCAACGAGTAAATTCAACCTATCTCTAACTGTGTCTAACGATTCTAAATTTACAAATACTAAGTTATTTGAAGTTTGTTATATACAAGAAAGATGAGCTCGCTTTAATTCACTACCCTTACTAGTTCCAGGTTCTGGAGCCCTATCTACACTATCTTTTATATCTTTAGCTTTTTGTTGTTTTTTAAATATTTGTTTCCTATAATCCTTAATTTGGTGACCAACCTTTTTGCAATAATTGCATACTAATTCAGTTTTTATTTTATATGATGATGGAAATGGATTTATGGAAGGACCAGGTTTTGAATATTGAAGTTTAAATGAACTTGCTAAGGTTTATTCCTCGATAGCGATTTCTCTAGCCTCCTTTAAAGTTTTAGCACTCTTACATTCAACTATCATTTTAAGAGAGGGTTGTAGCCTATTTAAAATATTAAATGCTTGCTCTTGTAATATTTTATTGCAATAATCATTATAAGATGAGCTTTTGTGCTTTTTTATAGTCGATTCTAGTCTTTGACCGTAATCGATAACACTCTCATTATGGCCTTGCCTACACTGATTAAATTCTACCTGAAAGGCAGAAATTGATCCACGATCTATAAATAAGCTTTCAAGGGTAGACTTAAGAATTTCAAAATATGAAAATTCTTTATACTGGATAGCTTGTAACGCCCTGCCTTCGATTTTGACATGTGTAATATAATTTAATAAACTAGACTTATCAGATTCGTCAATTTCACCAAAAGCAAAGGTACATATCTAATGAAAGATAAAAGTTGGCTTTGATCGCTGCCATCAAAAGATTTAATCTTACCCCTTCAGCAGCTTCAGCAAGTGACATACGAGCCATGTTTAGAATATTTGTATTAAAATGAATAGAAGGAAGAGAATTAAATTTTTGGGACAATTGAGGAATGTGCGAAATAGTAATTAGATTGCCAAAAACTGAGTCTAAAAGATTAAGTGAATTAGGCTCACCTCCTTCCAAATTATTTCAGATATTTATTGAAAATGTGGTAACCTCAAATTATCAGGTTCTCTTTCGCTTGACATTGAAAACTATATAATTCATAAACAGCATTAAATGAAAGTAGCGGATATTAATATAATAAAATATGAAATGAAATCATGGGATTTGATTTAACAAAATTGAAACATGAATTGAAATTAAAATATTATTGTTTGAGAAAAAGATATAATTTATATCAAAGCTAAAAATCATATAATGTTATCAAAATTTTTTATAAAATTTGAGCATAAAAAATAACACATTTAAATTTAGCAAAAATAAAATAAATTTTTTAAATATAATAACTATAAAATTTAATTTCAAAAATAATATGTTTTTAAATTATATCCTTAAATTTTCTGTTAATATATAAATATTCTACAATTTTCTGTTCTAAAATGTTCTGTTGATATATATTCTAAAATTTTCTGTTAATGCATATTCTAAAATTTTCTGCAATAAAATAAATATTCTAAAATTTTCTGCTATAAATTAATTGTTCTAAAATTTTCTGTTATAAAATAGTTGTTCTAAAATTTTTTGTTATAAAATAGTTATTCTAAAATTTTCTGTTATAAAAATAAATATTCTAAAATTTTCTGTTCTACAATGTTAATTAAAATTTACTTATTCTAAATTTGGCATCTATAATAATCTCATAAGTTTTGGATTTATACAACTTTAAGCGTCCTTTTTCCAAGCGTTCTTTTAAGATGGCGTTCTCAAAGATATCTTACTGCGACGGCGTTGTATTTCTATCGTGGCGACGTTTTTAAGAAAACGATTTTACCTATGATTTTTTTTAATCCACGTTGTATAGAGCGTTTCTGAATTTGGTTATTCTACTCACAGGTCAATTTATTATTTTCAGACAAGATGAATCCCACTTCTAACACCAAAATGTTGTAATTGAGAATATAAACTTCGGCAAATGAGAACTCACACAGTTTCAATATATGATTCATTACAATAGTAAATCAAAACGACGATACTTCTATACAACTTGCTATATATGATATAAGGAGTTTATTATAAAATAAAACGAAAAATAGTAAATTTTAATGTTTCTTCAGCAGTGGTCAGCAAGCAAAGAGTTCTTATCTCTGCTTCAAATCTTTTAGCTGCCTTAGAGATGGAAGCGGAATATGATCCTAGCCGAGTTTCAAAGAAGATTATGGTCCCTTTATGCGTGAAGTTGCCAGATGGTATAACAGAGAATATATTTTTATTAACACCGCAAAACAAAATCTTTACCAAAAACTAATCAGCACGATTCCCAACCAATATCTTTCGAACGGTTTTTGAATTTATAAAAACGATTCAGAATTGCTGGCTAAAACGTGGACGAAAAAATTTTCTCTTTTCTGCGATTTACCAAGAAACGCAAAGCCATTTTTGAGAAAACGTCGATCTACCGCGAAAAATCTGTTCACATACATACACGCACACATACTATTTCCAAATTTTCCAAATTCAGAATGGCTTGAAACGTCGAGAAAACATAAAATTAGCGAATCGGATTTTTTAATAAAAGCATAACTATTCCTTCGGGAAGTTTAACTTATTAAAGAGACATGAGAGGAAAATCTATATTTCAAGTTATCCTGACGTATGTATATATCTATGTACTTATGTGCATTTGCGTATGTATATGCATGTACAAGCACATATGTGTATGTGTATGGATGTATATATATATATATATATATATATATATATATATATAGAGATGGGTAACTCACTCCGGAGTTATCACTCGGATACAACTCCTCGGAGTGAATCCGAGTGGAGTTGTTTCACAGGATTCCGTGAAGTCAAATCCGACTTCGTTAAACTGGTATTGAATCTGTTAACTCGTACAGGCATTTAGTGTTTTTGTCGTTTTTGATTTGGGAAGGAAGCGGTCACTTTCTTGTCTCGCAGGCAGTTTTATGACCTTTTTTAGGTATAAAAGTCAAAATAAATACCATTGTGTATTTTCCAGAAAATACAAAAATGTTACTTTAAAGATACAGAACAATGAAATTGTATTCAAGTGTGAATAGCTCAAATGTATAATTTATTGAATAGTAAGGGGTCATAATTCTAACTACGACAATCTTTGACCGTAAAGGACGGCAAAAATATACGAAACGAAATACATTTATTTAATCTTGTTTTTCCATAGCCTGAAATAACAACACTTTTGAGTACAAAATTTATCAGTGATATCATTAGTATTTAAGCAGTAAAAAATATTCAGTATTATATTATTACTTTTACACAATTATATAATTGTGTAAGAGTAATAATATGCTAATCGAACTATGCGATATAATATTAATTCTCAAATGGAATTAGCAGTAGAAAAATTTTGAAAGCAGAAGTATTATGTTTTGCTTTTATCACAAAGTTTACTACATAATTTTATATAAAATTAATCCAAAAAATCAATTATTTTTTCATCAAAAGGAAATCATTAAATTGAATTTGATTCTCAAGTTTTGCGTTTTTACTCTGGTCAACACTGCTAAAAATACGAGTCACTGAGTCGATAATCTGGTTGACCGAAAAATTTTACAATCCGTCATTTATTCGTGAATTTTTTAGAAAAATTATTTTATTGATAATTATTCATAAATTTTTATTTCAAATAATTAATGGAATTTGACAAATCCTTAGATACATAAACAGCGTACTATAAAACACATTTGTTTCGAGTATTTCGGGTTTAAAATTGTCGGAGTCATAGAGTTGTTTAGCGGATATAACTCCACCATGAAGCGGAGTCAAATCCGAGTCGATCCGGCTTCGGATATAATAAGCCCATCTCTAAGATATATATTAGGGTGGGCCAATTTTTTGCATATTGAGGCACCTCGCTAATTTAACTTTTTACGTCATTTGAAACAATATTGTAAGAAAAGCATAACCCGCAAATGAATTTAAAGCCAGCGAAAAATTTAAATCATTTTTTAATTTAAAGGAAAAATTGAAAAATTTCATGAAAAATATATTATGACATATATCGAGTTATACACCATTTTATTCGTAATTTTATTTTGCATCTTTCGTACGAACAAAGTTTTTTTGTATCTTTTATGGTTTAGATAGTATAGAGCAATCTGTGTAGTTGTTAACTTGTCAAAATGCAAAGTGCGGTTAGGTTAGAGAAACACTCCTCACGATTCGATATTTCTCTAAAGAAAACATATAAAGTATTATACATCATTAGAAAGGTCTCAAAATTTTTAGTTCTTTTTCCATATATCACAACTTCGAATTTTGCACGGTGTGGCCTACAGGCGAGTTGCAGTCGTGAAAATTTGGGAAAACCGTAAAATCTCAAGAAAATTATATGAACACACTTAACCATTTATATACCATTTTATTCGTAATTTTATTCTGCATCTTTCGTACGGACAAAGTTTTTTCGTATCTTTTATGGTTTAGATAGTATAGAGCAATCTGTGTAGTTGTTAACTTGTCAAAATGCAAAGTGCGGTTAGGTTAGAGCAACATAAAGTATTATACATCATTAGAAAGGTCTCAAAATTCTTAGTTTTTTTCTATATATCACAACTTCGAATTTTGCACGGTGCGGCCTACAGGCGAGTTGCCGTCGTGAAAATTTGGAAAAAGCGGAAAATCTCACTTAACCATTTATATACCATTTTATTCGTAATTTTATTCTGCATCTTTCGTACGAACAAAGTTTTTTTGTATCTTTTACCGTTTAAGAGAAAATCGAGGAAAACTGGCGTGAACATTTATTGTAAAATTAGAAAATTTAAACAAATAGTTAAAAGAAATTATATAACTATATATAAATTCGTATTATATTTATTGAGATTTATAAAAATCAACAAATACATATTTTTATACAAAAGTTTAAAAAAAAAAAAAAAAAAACACCTAAAAACTCAATAATTAACTATAATTCATATTATTCATATATATAAAACTGTTTGAACATCTAACAAAATTTTCGAAAAAAAAATTTCTATCATAAGGGTTTACAGTTCGAAATTTTTCCAGACTTTTGTCTTGACGATTCACACCGTAACCTGGAGCGACGCCTCGCCGCAGGTCAAAATCACGTCGCTTGGGACTCAGCCTAATCCTTACGCTGTGGCTGTGCGCCTTATATCGGGGGATAGGTCGTGTCGAGTGCGATGCGAGCAAGCTTAGGCTAAAGGACGCTATGTTGTTTAGGCGGGTACGGATATCATTCCCCGGTGTAGTTTTTACATCGAGCGAGGATGATACTTTTAGTCTGTCAATGATATATTAGCGTAACTTTTAATAATGTTGTGAGCCATATCTAAAATTATATATCCCGTATATATTCGGATGCTGGTTTGCGGCTATAGATAAGTAGTGGAAGGATCATTCGTTTTTAAACGTTCGATCAGAGATAGTTGAAATTATTTGGGTCTGCGGACCGAAAATATGAAATCTATATATTTTAATAATATAGGATTTTACAAATTGACTACGGTCAAATATATGTGAAGTGAAGCAGAACTAGCGAAGCTTCTCGCACCGAGGATCATTCATTTTATGAACGTTCGATCGGTGCGAGTTGAAATTATTTGGGTCTGCGGACCGCAAATATGAAATCTATATATTTTAATAATATAGGATTTTACAAATTGACTACGGTCAAATATATGTAAAGTGCAGCAGAATTAGCGAAGCTTCTCGCACCGAGGATCATTCGTTTTATGAACGTTCGATCGGTGCGAGTTGAAATTATTTGGGTCTGCGGACCGCAAATATTAAATCTATATATTTTAATAATATAGGATTTTACAAATGGACTAAAGTCAAGGTGGGTGGTGCAGCAGAACTGACGAATCAAAAGCTTCTCGCAGCGAGGATCATTCGTTTTATGAACGTTCGATCGGAGCGAGTTGCAAACTGAATGTTGTGATTACTCGACAAATTATCGCTGTAATCAAGTGCGCTCCTATAGTGTAATATAGTGGGCAAAAGCCTCTGGCAATGATCATTCGTTTCATTAACGTTTGACCGGAGCTAGTCGCAAAATATTGCGCAGTGTGCAAAAGCAGCGTGACGCGGTTTACAACCGCTTAGCGCTCTTATGCATTGTGTGAGAGCACTGCCATGTATATCTGCTCGGTATCATCAGATGTCTGAGCGAATGACAAAGTTCGTTGTGAAAACGGCGTTTTTTTTGAATATTATACTTTAAACGCATAGCTCAATCAATTCTTTGGGCGCTAGACGAACGTCTAGTGTTTCAAAATCGATTGTAGTAAACGCTTGCATTAGTATTCTATATACTCTGCACATTTTACTCAAATTGTGCGAATTTGAACATTCGCTTCATTGCGTTGTTTTAAGAAAAAGAAAGATCAGCGAAAGCAGATTTTTCAATCTCACACACAGTGAAATATTCATGTTTCAATTTTGAAGCGAAGACGTTTGTTTTTTGGACCACAACGTGCTCTAAAATTGCTGAAGTGGTTGCGCGTCCTAGAGAATTTATTTTTTTGCGACCCGCCATATAGCCTGTCCAGACCATCGCGGTGTTGGTTTGCACGGTAACCCGAGGCAACCCTTCGCTGCAGGTCAAAATGTCGTAGACCGTGTCTAAAATAATATACGCCGTATATGTTTGGATGTCGGTTTACGGCCGGGTTCTGGACCTTATTTATAAGTGTTCAACTATACTGTACAGCATATCCGCGGGCATGTGTCGTTGACGCAAAGACTCTTATGCGGAAAATAAAATATACAAATGCAATCAACTCAATACTCTCGGAGCGAGAATAAAAGTTAGTTATAACGATGAAATCTTATGATGAATTTGCCCCGACGTTTTCAATCTAACAAAGGGTAAAGAGACTGTTTGAAATTAACTGGGTCTGCGGACCGCAAATTTCATGTACGGACCGCCGTTTCGACGGTTGTTAAAGGTCTAACTTCTGTGTAAGCGCAGAATATATAAAACATCTAGTCGCAATGTAAACTGTTCGTTATGTTCAGGGAATATCGTACGACTCAGATATATATATGTGAGAAAATTTGTTATTTAGAAATATTCATCAAACTTTTCTACACAAAGTGTTGTCTCTCGGGTGACGCCGAGGGACATTTACGCACCCTGGTTGATCCTGCCAGTAGTACATGCTTGTCTCAAAGATTAAGCCATGCATGTCTCAGTGCAAGCCACATTAAGGTGAAACCGCGAATGGCTCATTACATCAGTTATGGTTCCTTAGATCGTACCCACATTACTTGGATAACTGTGGTAATTCTAGAGCTAATACATGCAAATAGAGTTCCGACCAGAGATGGAAGGAATGCTTTTATTAGATCAAAACCAATCGGTGGCGGGCTTGCCTTGCTCACCGTTTGACTTGGTGACTCTGAATAACTTTGTGCTGATCGCACGGTCTAGTACCGGCGACGCATCTTTCAAATGTCTGCCTTATCAACTGTCGATGGTAGTTTCTGCGACTACCATGGTTGTTACGGGTAACGGGGAATCAGGGTTCGATTTCGGAGAGGGAGCCTGAAAAACGGCTACCACATCCAAGGAAGGCAGCAGGCGCGGAAATTACCCACTCCCGGCACGGGGAGGTAGTGACGAAAAATAACGATACGGGACTCATCCGAGGCCCCGTAATCGGAATGAGTACACTTTAAATCCTTTAACGAGGATCTATTAGAGGGCCAGTCTGGTGCCAGCAGCCGCGATAATTCCAGCTCTAATAGCGTATATTAAAGTTGTTGCGGTTAAAAAGCTCGTAGTTGAATCTGTGTCCCACACTGTCGGTTCACCACTCGCGGTGTTCAACTGGCATGTCTGTGGGACGTCCTACCGGTGCGCTTAGCCCGTGAAACGGCGGCCCAACTTAAAAACCTACCAAGGTGCTCTTCACCGAGTGTCGAGGTGGGCCGGTACGTTTACTTTGAACAATTTAGAGTGCTTAAAGCAGTCTCATTCGCCTGAATATTGTGTGCATGGAATAATGGAATAGGACCTCGGTTCTATTTTGTTGGTTTTCGGAATTTCGAGGTAATGATTAATAAGGACAACTGGGGGCATTCATATTGCGACGTTAGAGGTGAAATTCTTGGATCGTCGCAAGACGGACAGAAGCAAAAGTTTTGCCAAATGTGTTTTCATCAATCAAGAACGAAAGTTAGAGGTTCGAAGGCGATAAGATACCGCCCTAGTTCTAACCATAAACGATGCCAGCTAGCGATCCGCCGAAGTTCCTTCGTTGACTCGGCGGGCAGCTTCCGGGAAACCAAAGCTTTTGGGTTCCGGGGGAAGTATGGCTGCTGAAACTTAAAGGAATTGATGAAAGGGCACTACAAGGAGTGGAGCCTGCGGCTTAACTTGACTCAACACGGGAAACCTCACCAGATCCAGACACCGGAAGGATTGACAGATTGAGAGCCCTTTCTTGATTTGGTGGATGGTGGTGCATGCCCGTTATTAGTTGGTGGAGTGATTTGTCTGGTTAATTCTGATAACGAACGAGACTCTAGCCTACTAAATAGACGTACTTTCTGGTATCGCAAAGACCCTCCGCTTCGGCTTCGGTCGTTGTTGGTTGTGGTTCTCACTACCGGCGTACAAATATATCTTCTTAGAGGGACAGGCGGCATTTAGTCGCACGAAATTGATCAATAACAGGTCTGTAATGTTCTTAGATGTTCTGGGCCGCACGCGCGCTACACTGAAGAGATCAGCAGGTTTTCCTTGGCCGAAAGGTCCGGGTAATCCGTTGAAGCCTCTTCGTGCTAGGGATTGGGGCTTACAATTCTTCCCCATGAACGAGGAATTCCTAGTAAGCGCGAGTCATAAGCTTGCGTTGATTATGTCCCTGCCCTTTGTACACACCGCCCGTCGCTACTACCGATTGAATTATTTAGTAAGGTCTTCGGACCGGTGCGCGGCAGCGTTTCGACATTGCCGATGTTGCTGGGAAGATAACCAAACTTGATTTTTTAGAGGAAGTAAGACTCTCGAGAGGAGTAACTATGACTCTCATTAGTTGGAGATGCTTGCCTACCTCCTCGTGGTTCCAGCCGGGCGTCGGTGGAGTGACGCTAGTGAGTGTCTTGCCACCGACGGCTAAGAGGCAAAGCAAAGGTTGAGAGAAGGATAGGCCCGCTCTCTCTCATCCGAGTCGTTACATAATCTACCAGTCTAGCTGGCACAAATCTATTGCTTCACTAAGCCATCTAGCAGGGCTTCACAGGGGCTTTGTCTTTATTATATGGATCCGGCGGCGCCGGTATCCCCCATTTCATATTCAACATATCAGTGGCGGGAGTAGTGCCCCGTCACTATGAGGTGGCTCACTTAGATATAGACAGTGGCAACTTTGCATCTGATATTATTACTATGGCTAATAACAACAATGATATGATAGTCGCAGGATTTGGTACCTGCGAGAGTGCTTATCGGGGTGAGCCAGGAGAGCATTCTGATGGTTCTGGCTTATCGACCAGGACTTAGTTGTGTGGTGGCCTTTGCCGTTCTCTGCCCTTTCTGTCCGGGTGCGTATGTCCTTGCTTCTGCAAGCAAAGTCTCCAAGCATTTGAGGCGCTTTCATCCGGATAGGAGGGCCAGGTACGTCTGCAGAAACTGCCAACAGTTCTGTGGGAATCAGGGGGGTCTGACTGTTCATGCTCGTTCCTGTAAAGATCCACGACCAGAGGAGGCTCACAAGTGCAGCGAATGTACTGCGAGTTTTCCCTCAAAGTTGGGCCTGTCTCAGCATGAGCGACATGCTTATCCTGGAGTAAGGAACGACAGACGACAGTTAGACCGCCCTTGATTGGCAAGGCCTGAAGGATCACCCCGTCTGAGAGTGTGGACTAACGAAGACATTGAGACTCTGAGGAGGGTCAATGATCAATACCTCAACAGTCCCAATGTTAACGTCAAAATTAGGAACGAACATCTCCCTCACATGACGCGCACTCAAATATCGGACAAAGGGGTGAGCTGGGCCTGCGCACTAGAGCTGGTCAAATAATTGACGATTCAGTAGTCGGTAGCCTAGCGGTAGTCGCCCCAGAACACCCGGGTGGCAATGATCATGAGACTAGGCACCAACCTGCTGTCCAAGTAGTAGCCTCTCAACAAGAACGAGAGCGCGATGACCTTAAATCTTGGGCACAACATCTCTTGGTGGAATGGGAAAAATGGCAGGACATGGAGATTGCCAAGGAGCTCAACGAGGCGTCCACCCAGCTCAAAGACTTCTGTTCTGGCCTTCGCCGGCGATCTGGTGGTTTTTGCGGTAAAACGCGTCCTCAATGCGGGCGACCTACATCACAGTCTTCCTAAAATCAAGAGGTTAAGGCTGAAGCCCACTCAGAAATTGGAGCTGCTTAAACGTTTTATCATTCCGCATTATTTGTACCGGTTAACCGTCGACCCGCCATCTCAGGGCGACTTACAAGGATTGGATAAGGCTCTTTGCAACGTTGTAAGGGAAATCTTCCACCTCCCTCACTCCACCGGCTCTGCTTTTCTACACACCTCCCCGGGAAACGAAGGACTTGGCCTACCGCGATTGGAACGAGTAGCTACCTACTCTTTCCTTAGGTCGATGGTCAGGTGTCGAGACTCCGGCGACCCCTTTCTAGAGGCATTGTGGGAACAGAACAACGTCGGTACCATAGTTGCTGAGATGGAATATCGTGCAGGCATTAGAGGTCCCCTAACCATCAGGGCCATAGAAAGTGCGAAAAGAGGAGCCATCGAGGATGAGTATAAAAGATGGGCGAGTTGCGCGTCCCAGGGACTAGGAGCTCCATGTTTTTTAAAGGACCGAATTGGGAATTCCTGGCTCTGGAGGCCCCACCTTCTCAAGGGCAACTCACGTTATATCGATGCTCTTCGCCTTCGTACAAATACGTTCGGGTGTAAAGCAGCCCTTACTAGAGCAACACCCATAAACGACATAAAATGCCGACGATATCACTTTGCCAATGAGACCCTTGAACATGTGCTGGGCCAGTGTTTCTTTATTGAACCGCAGAAAATACATAGACACAACGAGATCGTGACTTTATGTCGTAATGATTTTATCGACAAATACCCTGCCGGACATTATATGACCGAAGCGACGTTCACTGTTGACGGGAAACGGCTCAGACCCGACCTTGTTTTCTGGGACGGCGATCGATCATATATTATTCCGAAAAAATCCAAAAATATGAGTGCCTCTATCCAGAGGTACACAACGTCACGGGCACTACACACTGCCGGGTTCTACCGATAGTTGTTGGGTCTCGCGGCGCCCTACCCCCAAACACCCTTTCCAAACATCCTAAAAGCACTGGCCTAACCTCGTCACTTGTTGCCCTAAGAACATCGATCGAGATGAGCAACAGATTTCTCGACGAATAGTGTACGATGTTGGCGGACACAACATGTGTCGGAGCTGCGGGTTTAAATGATTCCCCATATACTTATTCAATGATTCCTAATAGCGCAGAAGGACAGTCACGGGAGGCCCATTTGTGATGTCTGTAATGTCCCATTTATGTTATGTGTAGCCCTTCTGGCTTGTGAGGCATTTGACAGGTTATTATTTCCCTCTCTTGTTTTCCTTCGTTATCCTATAATAGCCTGTCAAAGGCAGCAGATACCTCCGCGCCGTGCCCCGTGGACAGTCCTCGATCGCACTGCATTCCTATGGGGATGCAGGGCGATCGGTGGCTGACTAAATTCTGCTGTTCCCTGCAAAGTAGGTTGCGGATGGACCTGCGAGGGATCCTCTACATCAGTGTTAAATTGGACCGGTAGCGATACGCGTTGCTGCTACTCGGTCTCCAACACTGGTGGTTTTTCCATGCCTGGGCCGGCGGTGGCCTCGGTGGGAAGTGGGTGGTGCCCGTGGGAGAGACTTGTTAATCCTGCGTCACAACAGCGCATGATAGAACCGCGGCTATTAGGGTGCTTTTGTCTTTGACATAGCAATCTGGTCTCGAGAAAATCATGCGCTAATAAATTGCGACTGATCGATTACCAGGAAGTATCCCGACACTGGGACAGATTTAGCCAAATGCCTCGTCATCTAACTAGTGACGCGCATGAATGGATTAACGAGATTTCTACTGTCCCTATCTACTTTCTAGCGAAACCGCTGCCAAAGGAACGGGCTTGGAAAAATTAGCGGGGAAAGAAGACCCTGTTGAGCTTGACTCTAGTCTGGCATTGTAAGTAGACATGAAAGGTGTAGCATAAGTGGGAGATAGTAATATCGTCGGTGAAATACCACTACTTTCATCGTTTCTTTACTTACTCGATTGGGCGGAAAGCGTGCTTCGAAAACTTGCGTTCCGACTGTCACGGTTTTCTAGAGCCAAGCGCATAAGAGTGGTGTGAGGCATTGCGCCGATTGCCAACAATACTCTGGCGTGATCCGATTCGAGGAAACTGCTAGGCGGGGAGTTTGACTGGGGCGGTACATCTGTCAAATAATAACGCAGGTGTCCTAAGGCCAGCTCAGCGAGGACAGAAACCTCGCGTAGAGCAAAAGGGCAAATACTGGCTTGATCCCGTTGTTCAGTGTGCACAGGGACTGCAAAAGCATGGCCTATCGATCCTTTTGGCTTGAAGAGTTTTCAGCAAGAGGTGTCAGAAAAGTTACCACAGGGATAACTGGCGTGTGTGGCAGCCAAGCGTTCATAGCGACGTTGCCTTTTGATCTTTCGATGTCGGCTCTTCCTATCATTGCGAAGCAGAATTCGCCAAGCGTTGGATTGTTCACCCTCAAATAGGGAACGTGAGCTGGGTTTAGACCGTCGTGAGACAGGTTAGTTTTACCCTACTGATGAATTGTCGTTGCGATAGTAATCCTGCTCAGTACGAGAGAAACCGCAGGTTCGGACATTTGGTTCACGCACTCGGTCGAGCGGCCGGTGGTGCAAAGCTACCATCCGTGGGATTATGCCTGAACGCCTCTAAGGCCGTATCCTTTCAAGACAAATTAAGCAACGATATCTCTAGGAGTCTAGTGAGTCAAAAGGCTCAATACAATGTGATTTATTAGGTATTCGGCGCACACCGTTTATTGCACGAGTCATTTTTAGCCGAATGAGGCACTGGACAGTGGCGGTATCCATCCGTTATATCTGTTTTGCCTATAGCGGTCGATCATAGGTCACTAGTTCGATGTAGAGACTTGAAATCGTTTGTAACCAACTTAGGTACCTGGCGGGGTGTTGTACTCGGCAGAGCAGTTACCACGCTGCGAGCCGTTGAGACTCAACCCATAGCTTGGAAATTTGTCATGTTGGCTTGACGTCACCCCACGCTATTAGAGCATATGCCTCAAGCCGTCACATTGTAGCATGTCACAATCAGAAGGCTTGGCAGTCGAAAACTTGTACATGCTGTACATGTGACACTTCTTTGGTATCTACTTAGCTATTTTGTACAAAGTGCGTAAGTCAGCACGTAAATCAAAACTTATCGACAAATTCCAATACTGGAAATATTCATTATTTCTTTCAATAACCATAATGTTAATAAAATAGTTATAAAAATTTTGTGAGTTTACGAAATATATGTTGTTAAGAGAAAATTTTCATATTTTTTATTATAAATATATGATATAATTCATTAAATTCATTACATATTTTCTATTATAAATATATTATATAATTCATTAAATTTTAAATAGGGAGAATGTTTCTCGCTAAATTTTTTGGAAATGCGTACAAGTTACCAATTAAATGAAATGCGTTCAAATTGCTAGTAATCAAAGTACGTATAAGTTATCTATAGTGCAAAATGCGTGCAAGTTGTCAATGTGTAAAATACGTGCAAGTTGTCAATTTGCAGAATGCGTACAAGTTGTCAATTTGCAGAATACGTGCAAGTTGTCAATTTGCAGAATTCGTGCAAGTTGTCAATGTACAAAATACGTACATGTTGCTATTATTATTTAATTTTTGTAATATACTCTAAATAAGTAGTAACTTCCTACCTATAAATATTTCGATTCTTTTATAATAAAATATTCAGCATATTTATTTCTTTTTTAGCAAAATATACAGTATTTATATATAATTTTAAACAGTAAACTTTTAGGGGACATTAGCGAGTAAGCCTAACCTAGAATCTTGCATCGAAACAGGTTACAAATATTTTTCGGCTTTTTGAAATCAGTAACTTACGGGTACCTCAAACTACATCAAGTAAACTTTTAGGGGACATTAGCGAGTAAGCCTAACCTAGAATCTTAACTCAAAACAAGTTAAAAACATTTTTCCCTTTTTGGAAATCAGTAACTTACGGATACCTCAAACTACATCAAGTAAACTTTTAGGGGACATTAGCGAGTAAGCCTAACCTAAAATCTTGCATCAAAACAGGTCAAACGACTTTTGTAGAAAACTATTATTTTTGGGTTTTTAGGAATGACATATATTTATTCTATTATTTATTTACATGACATGGTTTAAATACTACATTTTTATTCCTTTAAGTTATATTTTTATTTAAAATAAAATTTCTTACATTTAGCTAATATAATTAAAATAAATTAATATCTTAAATCTTGCTTGCGTTCCAGTCGAGGATGCTTTTTACGAGATTGTAGTGTTGCAGTCATAACTCCATCGCGATATCGCTCTAATACGCGTTTTGATACGTTAGCCAGTAATTGAACATGTCTATCAGTTCCCTGAATGTGGACGAGAATTTTAGGGTCACTCCATGGGCACTCATTGCTTTATAGATATTGTACTAGATGTTCATGAGGTGTATTTAGCGTAAAGGCTGGTTCGGATATATTTGAATAATCATCCATATCTATCATATTAGTATTGTCGGTGCATTCGAAATTCATTTTGTAATCTCTCAATTGCGTCAGGTCTTCCACATTATTACGGTAATATAAGATTTTTCTTATAGCTGAATCTCGTATTTCCTTGTTATTATTAAACAACATTACTAATAAAATATTTTGTGTTTTGTGAGTGGGCATATTATGCGTTTTCTTTAGCAACATTGTTCACAATTTGTCTTAAATTCGAGTCTAAATATTGCGTCCAGCTAATAAATTTATAAAATAATATACTACCATACACCACAGAGTTGTAATATTTAATGTTAAAGTACATTGGAATATATACTTTCATTACGTAGTTTGCCAGAATTTTCAAATTTTTGGATGGCTTATTTGTAGTTACATATAACCGAAGTAACCTACTAGCCTTCGTGAGCCAACGGGAATGTGCTATTGGACCTGGTTTCATGTTAGCTAAGTCTGTCGATACTTCTCCAGAAGCAACTGCTTTAGCTATTTTTATTAAATAACTTGAGTCAGTTGTCGATTCAGCAGGACTTAAATTAGTCAAATTTTCAAGTGGGATTGTTTCAAAGTCTGTTACCGGCTGGAAGTGCATAAGAAAAAATAAATTTTATTGAATTTGAACATAGGGTATTAAAAAATAGTAAATATGTTATAACTCACCGGTATATTTTCGCATGCTTCAATTTGTTTGCTTAATATTCCAGTTTTTGTTTGTGGTCCAGTGGCCAATGATTTTTCCAAATAGTTAAATAAATGGAAGTTTGTTAAAGTGGAGAAGACACACAAACCAATGCAGTGGCATATTTAACTGAATTTCAAATCGACGTAAAATCCCATTTTTTACGCCTGTATTTGCTGGTTCACCATCGCAACATATGCCTATCAAAGAATCAAGAGCTATTCCTTTATCGGCAAAAAACTCGTTCAATTTAATTACTTTACTTTCCGAAAATTTATTTTCCAATTTTATATAACCCAACAATTGACAATTCGGTTCTTTTAAAATAACTAAATGCGCTTATTTCATCATTCGTGGGTGAAATTTCTTATCGATTTTTTCCGTGGTAATAGAATCATTTTTTCGGTCGTCAAATGAAAATGCTATTAATTCAGAAATCATATCGCTTGTGTAGAGTTTGCCTATTTTTCTGCCTCTCACGAACGCTTTTATTTTTATCTATAATGACAGGATTGCCCCAAATATCCATTACGCCCAGGTCATGCAGGATTGCTGTCGCCACGATAGAACCAACTCTATCAGAAATTGCAAATCTGTCGCACATTAAGGCATAGCTTGGAGCCTTATATCTTCGACTATATGGTCCACGTTTTATATGAAACGTATTTTGTGAACTTTCCGAACTGATTTTAAACTCAAAACCAACATCTGGAGTATATGTCTCACCTGGAGTATTATTGCTAGTTAATGTAGATGCTGATACTTCATCTTCAATTTTTTATAATATATTCTGATATTGTAGATTTTTTCTCATTATGTTGATTCATCATAAACGCTTGTAAATGTCCTGGGATCAGTCCGCAAGAACACAGTATTCTTCGCAAATCGCCTGAAATGATGCTTGGGTAGACTTGCTTTTATTTGTACTTTTATATACTCCATAATTGGAATATTATTTTTTTCCCACGTCTAAATCAATTTCGTTACCACATTTGGAGTAAATGTTTTATATGAAAATATTTTATTTTGTTTTTTTGATTTTTCCGCCAAACAAAAATAATACCTGATAATTTCCACACTTGTCGGAAGATTTACTCCTGTAAATTCTTCTGCTTGTCCAAATGTAATTTCATTATGCGAGCGCATATGATTCAAATTACTGGCACTTGCGCCTGAATTTAAATAAGAATTTGCCATTGATACTTCACGCCCTAGTGAAGAACTGAATGAAGATTTATGCGGATTTGTCATATTAATATATTATTTTCGAAATTTCTAGAATTATAATAAAAAAAATACTAGCGCACTCTGATGGAAATAAATAACAACAAACTAAACCTGATTTAAAAACCCCCGCACAAACTCTTAATAAAAATATAACTCACAATTTGAATCATTCACATGCCTAAATTAATTTATTTACTTATTAAAAACAGTATTTTATTGAAAATTTCGCTGGCTAAAGAGTTATTTGCGATATATGGTATATAAATTGTGCCCATATCGCTTAATTTTACTTCAATAATAAATTGGTCCGACTTATATTAGGTTGTCAAATATCTCCCTTCCGCCTTTTTGTATTATAAACCAAGAGCAAAAAAGCGGAAGGGAGATATTTGACAACCTATTATATATATATATATATATATATATATACTAGATGACCCGACAGACGTTGTCTGTACACACATCTACGTTTTTTTTAATATCCTATACTAATATTTATACCGTTCAGTTAAAAATAATCATTATTGGTTTTCGAATTACTATTTACACCAATATATGAGTGATGTTAAATGTAGAACTACTTCAAATAAAATGATTATTCTCAATTCCTACAGTTAACACGTTAGTTATCCTTCTAACAAATATTAAAAAATGTTCAATAAAACTGTATATTAAAAATTATACACTGCGATTTATAGAACAAATTTATTTCCAATAGCTCAATTTATTGTTATGCCAAGAGTTATCCAATAATTTTAGTCATACCTGTAGCTGTGGATGTATAAATGAATGATTTTTTATTTATTCACGACTAAAACATTGATTTTCCAAATTTATCACACAAAAAATCGTCTGCCTTTGTAATTTATAGCATAAGACATACGTATTGGAAATTGAAGTCTTTTAAAAGGTATAACATATTCAGAAAGAATTAATATATAGCATTTGCGGTATAGGTACAATATCACCTTGAATGTTTCTACCCAAAATAATTGCTTCAAAAATGTTGCCTATAATTTTTTTCGTACCATATTTCAACTGGCTTTTAGTAATTTTAATATCTAAATTACATTTTTCTCACGAATAATTCAATATACATTATTATTTAAGTTCATATTTGAAGTGAATTAATTTGTCAAATCATGTTTGCATGTGGTCTATTCAACCTACGATAAACAAAATTATTTCAGTAAATAGAGAAGAAAAAAGCGTGTGCTCTGCGAATTTTTTTACTATGCTCCAATTTGCTTGATATTTTGAAAATAGGCTAATTTTAGTCTTAAGTTCAGAAAGGAAAACAATTTGTACTCCTTCACCACCCGCGGCATTAATTGGATTATAACTCTTTTAATTCTGATTTTATCAGAACTTGTAATATACTATTTTAAGTAATTAAATGAGCTACATCTCTATCATAAATTTTACCGTAACTTCTTTTATTTTGAGGGTTAAAGGGCTTGAACGACACTCTGGTTGGACAGCCGCGCACTCTTTAAACAATTATAACTCTATCAATATTTGTGTAACAAAAAAATAATAAAAAATTAGTCAGAAAAAACCTTTGAATTTCAGATATATAATAATGAGAAATTGGTTGTTTTTTTAATGGATTTTTTTCATGAAATCATGAGTTTTTTGAAAATCGTCTGTACTAAAGTTATTGTATTTTCTAGAATCCATCAAGATCTCTTAAACCAAGTTAATTCTAGATGGAATACGATTATTTTTAATTTTCGTGGAAATGCCACTCATAAACTATTTGATTCAAAGCTCATAGCTCACTCATTTTACATGCAGAAATACTCATTTAAAAGCTTATTTTGAGGACTATAAAACCCTATATCATATTTAGCTTAATATTGTTTCTAGAACATTATAAAACAGTGATTTATTAAGATATTAATTTATATAATTTTGGTTATTACACTATTTTTGTTAAAATGTATAGTTCTGAAGATATTAGCAAACAACGCTTTTAATTTTTCTTTAACGTTCAGTTAATTAATAATAATCTGTCGAATTGAATTTTAATATGAGGTATGTAATATAGGGTTACATTGAACAGACATTTCACAACCGTCTGACGCATGCGCAGAACTGCATCACTTGTCAAACGCATGTTGACTCTATTTTATTACCTTATTTTAATTTTCGGCACATCTCAGCTGCTTTTCGTCATTAATAATATAGACACTAGATTTTTATTATTCATAATCATGAATTTTTTATATTTTAATATTGCTTTAGCCTATAAGTTAATTGAAATGTTTGGCAAATGACAGACTTGACAGACAAATATTTGCAAAAAACGATGAAAAACCCAAAAAAACAAATTTTCAGTAGCCAGTAACTTGAAAAGTAATTTCTTCTTTGAAAAATATTATTAAACATTTTTCTCTTCTAATTAGTTATTTTATCTATATCCGATGTTATTTTGAAAGAGATACAATTGCACCACTAAAAAGGGACGTCATCTATTCAGGAAATAGCAAAGGATTTTATATTATTTTCACTTTAAAACTTGAGAGTAAGATGAACTTAATTCTAAAATTTCAAACAAATTGGAGCACATTAAAAATATTCAGACCCAAAACTCTCCATTGACATGAGTAAATATTTCGTACACAATGACAAACATTTGAATTTATGACACAATGAAACTTCTAGATAATTTTTTGAGAAAGTAAATTATTTTTGTATTGTGATTTAGTAAAGTAAGGCGAAACACGACTGCATTTAAACATATAAAAAATAATAATCTCTCAAATGACGGATGCATGCGCAGACTGCATCACCTCTCAGACGCATGTTGACTGTAAATGTTATATTATTTTAGATTTCTGGCACATCTCAGCTGCTTTTCGGCAATAATAATGTAGACATTATATTTTTTTTATTCATGCTCATAAATATATTATATTTTAATATTGCCTTAGCCTCTAAGTGAATAGAAATGTTTGGCAATCAGTCTTCATTTGTTTTAAATGTCAAACTTTGCGTTAAATATTTTCAAGGTCAAACAATGATAAGTGGTTTTTTGTAATTTTTGCCATTTATTTCTACAATCTAACTATATTTCTATGAATCTAAAAATTCTAGAAAATTTCCCGAACAAACTTCAAGTAGATTCATGAACATCCGAATTATAGTTTAGGAGAATTAACCATTCATATAGACTTACAGAAGAATTATATATATATATATATATATATATATATATATATATATATATATATACACTAGATGACCCGACAGACGTTGTCCTGTACCCACCTCTACGTTTTTTTAATATCCTATACTAATATTTATACCGTTCAATTAAAAATAATTATTATTGTTTTTCGACTTACTATTTACACCAATATATGAGTGATGTTAAATGTAGTACTGTTTCAAATAAAATGATTATTCTCAATTCCCACAGTTAACACTTTAATTATCCCTTTAACTAATATTAAAATATGTTCAATAAAATTATATATTAAAATTAATACACTGCGATTTTTAGAACAAATTTATTTCCAATAGCTCAATTTATTTTATTGAATTTAAGGGTTATACAATATTTTTGACATACCTGTAGATGTGGATGTTTGAATGAATGATTTTTTGTTTATTCACGGCTAAAACATTATTTTTCCAAATTTATCACCATGTATTTATTGTCATAGCATAGATACACGTGTTGAAAATTGAAATCTTTTAAAAAGTATAACAAATTCAGAAAGAATTAATAAATAGCATGCGGTCAAGGTACAATATCACCTTGGATTTTTCTACCCAAAATAATTTCTTCAATAATGTTGCCTACAATTTTTATAATTTTGTACCATATTTTAACTGGTTTTTAGTATTTTAATATCTAAATTGCATTTTTTGCACTAATAATTCAATATACATTATTACTTAAGTTCATATTTGAAGTGAAATAATTTGTCAAATTTTGTTCACATGTGCTCTATTCAACCTACTATCAACAAAATTATTGCAGTAAATGGAGAGGAAAAAAGCGTATGCCCAGCTAATCTTAATCTAAAGTTCCGAAGTGAAAACAATTTGCACTCCGTCACCATCCACCGCATTAATTGGATTATTACTCTTTTAATTCTGATTTTATCAGAACTTGTAATACACTATTTTAAAGATGATTAAATGAGCTACAACTTTTTCTATCAAAAATTTTCCGCAACTTTTTTTATTGTGAGACCTCTGGTTGGACAGACGCGCACTCCTTAATTAATACCTCTATCAATATTTGTGTAATGAAAAAATAATAAACAACAATAATTAGTCAGAAAAATACCTCGAATTTTCATATATATACTTTTATACGTATTCTTTCAGATAAATTATAATGAGAAAATGGATGTTTTTTTTAATGTTATTTTTTTCATGAAATTATGAGTTTTTTGAAAATCGTTTGTACTAAAGTTGTGGTATTTTCTAGAATCCATCAAGATTTCTTAAACCAAGTAAATTATAGATGGAATACGATTATTTTTGAATTGGTGGAAATAACACTGAAAAACTATTTGATTTAAATGAAAAAAACATTATATGCGTCTTTTATTTGCATGATAGTTTATACTCATTTTACACGCAGAAGTACTCATTTTAAAGCTTATTTTGAGCACTATAAAAACCCATTTTCATATCTAGCCTAATAATGTTGCTAAAACACTATAAAATAGCAATTTATTATGATTTTATTTGATATAATTTTGTTTATTACATGATTTTCGTTAAAATGTATATTTTTGAAGATATTTGCAAAAAATGATGAAAAACGCAAAACAGAAACAAATTTTCAGTAGCCAGTAACTTGAAAAGTATTTGCTTTTTTGAAAAACATTATTAAACATTTTTTTCTTATTTAGTTCTCTTATCGATACCCAACGTTATTTTGAAAAAAGTAAAATTACACCACTGAAAAGAAATGTCATCCACCCGAGAAGTGGTAAAGGAGTCTAAATTGTTTTCACTTCTGAAGAGTAAGATGAACCTAGTTCCCTAAACAAACAATGGCAAATTAACATAATATATTCATTGCTGTTAATTAATCTATGTCATTTTTTTTGTATGTAAAAATATATTTTTTTAAATATGCCTGTAAGATAAAATTGAATCTTAAACTAAAATATCTGACAATTTGGTATGCTTCCTCCAGTTGGCTTTTTTTCAACTTCAGGAAGGCTGTGTTATAATCATCCTAAAAAATCGTAAAAAAAATTGTTTATATATCTCTACGCTTCAAGTTCTCCTGAACATTTTGACATGCCTTAGAAAAAATTGATGTATGATGTGTTTATGCGGTTACAATTTTTTGCCAATTGGCATGCGGGAAGACGTGCTGATTATTTTTTTGCAAAGACAGTTCCATTCATTTTGGAATAGGGAGCAAAGAGTTATAATAATGCTAATTCGATTTGAATAATTCAAGACACTTTTTACTTGTATGACGAAATAAGAACTATCGAAAATTTTGCGTGAGCATGGTCAGCGTTTTTGGTGATCCAAAAAGGTGTCATTTGGTGATAAAAAATGATCACTGACATCAAATTATTAGATTTTTTATAAAAAAATATTAATTATTACAAATTTTGTCTTCACTACTTTGAATCATTCCGTACGAAGATTTTTAATTTTCAAAGTTTACTTCCTAGATAGTTTAAATGTCCTTTCCAAGGATCAATCACCATGAATGATTCAAAAAATATTCACTTGGCTTTGACTGAGAGGCGTACTGTTTATGCCGAAGGCAGGTTTAGCATTTTTGGAGATACAGAGCGCAGAAGGCGCAAAAGTGGTCATGAAGGTTTTGAGAGTACAGATCATCCGATTGGAATGACTCAAAACATATTTTGTTCGTGGTATTTTAGTGATATGAAGAAATAATTAGTTTTCCGAAAAGACAAGTCCACTGGTTTCAATATTTTGAGAAAATTAAAATATCTAAAATTTTCAAATAATCGAATTATTTTAGAATTTAAAAAAAAAACTCGAATTTTTTGAATATCTCGGTTCTATTTATCGAGTTTAGTCCAATGTCTTTTTAATTTGAGAAATCAGTTCAGGCGTTTTTGAAAATTAAATTTTGATTTATCACATCACAAAAGCGCCTTTTAACACAAATTTTGACTATGAAGTTTTATCAAACTTTGATGATTTTTTAAAATTGTCAAATATTTTGACTCCTAATTGATATCTTTCAGAAATCTTTTTTCAATTTTCAAAAATCGGTTTCTGGCTTTATTCCAAAAACGTAATATTTTTGCTTTTTTATGCTAATTTCAAACAACCGGCTCGGCCGATCGTCCCGCAAGCCTAATCCGTCCGGCAGGTTCTTACCAATAACTAATGAATGCGATTTCCAACCAAAATTTTTCGAGTGGTTTTTGAATTTTTAAAATCGACTTAAAATTGTGGGCTAAAACTTTGACGAATTTTTTCTCTCTTCTACAAAAAAAAGCTTGGTCGACCGTTAGACCTGCCTTCCCAAAAATTTAGGTAATTATTCATTATTTTAGTACAAGTAAATTTTTTTTGAATTATTCGGTAACCTGCCTCTCGGTTCTTTCAAAAACTGAATTGCAATTTTTGCGCTTTTGTTTTGTATTTTCCAAACGGCTAAACCTGTCTTAGCCAAAAACTAATCAGAACTTCCTTATCTATGAGAATGAAACATACATACATACACACACATCAATTTTTTTCAAGGTATGCCAAAATGTTCAGAAATGTCTGAAACGTAAAAACATGCAAAAATTTTAATTTTCGATTTTATGCAATTACTATAACTTACGGGTACTTTACGCAAAGTAAAAGTTGTATTTAAGTAATTAGGAATATAATTATATTTAATTATAATTAAATTAAAAAAGTAAAAAATTGTCTATTAAAAAGAGCGCCTGATCAGATAGGGCCTAGGGTGGCAGAAAGCTTAATCCGCCACTAAATATAAACTAAACAACTTTAATGCGAACCTTGTGCCTGCACATTTTTCTTTAACATTTCAATATCCGGGGTATAATTTGTAACTTTTAATTTCACACAAGATTCTGAATGTTTAGCTGTTAAACGATTTCTTTGTGAACTTAAAAATTGTTTCATGTGAGAAAAAATTTGTTCACAGAGATATGTGGAACCAAAAGCTAAAAGGAGAGCGCATATAATTTTATTTCAACAATTAAATCTTTTTCGGCAATGTCATTCAACAATTTAATATGGCTGTCGATTTTTCCATAGAGTCATCTTCCAGATTGTTTTGTAATTCCTACAATTTTGTTTTCCATAATTCTGATAATTTCCATTTCAAAATTATCAACATTAATTCATTCGAAAATCAACAAATCAAACGGTATTATTGATGGATCTATTAAATCTGGTTTTATGAGGAAGGAAAATATAGGCACATATGCTTCAAAGTCTTTGCATCTTCTGGAAAATTCATCTTTAAGTACTTTAACGTAGGTGAATTACATTAGCGAGCTACGTTAGAAAAATAATTATAATAAAACATTTTCTCTTATTTAAAAATCACTCGATATTTGCGATTTTCCTGATTACTTTATAGAGTGCCACTCAGAACGCCATCGCGTGCCAAGTCTGGCACGCGTGCCGTAGGTTGCCGATGGCTGGTATAGACAATGAGGTATTATAAACACAACAAACTCCTAAATCTACTTGTATAATAATAAATTATATAATTCATAATAACAATATTCGTTTGTCCATATTTTGTTAATACAATAAAACTGGAAGTTTACACTTTCTATAAAAATATGGTATAATTTAATCCAAGTCTTTTTTAATCTTTAGCCGTGGTCAATGTTCAGTTGGTCATTTTTGCCCCACACAGATGTAAGTTTTTAAAGTGGTTATATAAAGAAAACTGTTAAATCTCACTCAAAATTAACATTACATTTAATAAAACAATTATATAGTTAAAATATATATTAAGGTCTCGTGAACTAAATCACAGTGCTCACAACCCAAAAAACTAACAACAAAAGGAAATACTTTCGTTATGAATTTTCAAAGATTACCGTTTATCTCCCGATAGCAAAGTCATAAGAATCAAGGTTATAAGGTAAACGTACCATATTACGGGATGTTAAAGAACCTTTGACTTTAAAGATGAATTTTAGAGAAAATAGGAAAGTGGACGAACTAAATCTGTTATATTTTATTAATTAGACTTTTAAGATTATTATAAAACAAGATTTTTCGTCGTGGAACGTCATTTGTAGAAATAATCGGCATTTTGCTGAACCACGCGTTTGTCCCTAATTCCGTGATAAAAATTGGCTCGTGAATATAATGCCGGGAGTCGTTGTACGTTATTCCGTGATAGCGCTCGAAGCATACATTTTTGAACGTATTGCCTTGATAAATATAGTTGAAGGGTTGTAAAAAGTACGGTTAATTATGAAATAATACTTTGATATGATTTTAAACAATTATTTAGTTTTATAAAAGTCATAAAATTATAAGAAGTTTAAAAACTTATGAAATAAAAATAAAATAAAAGCTGGTATTATTATAGTAATAGCAGTATAATAATCATTATCAATACTGTTTCGGTAAATCAAATAAATGAAACAATAAAGAAATAATTTTTAACGGCAATTAAACTAAAATATAAACTTAAAATAAATATAAAATTTAAACTCAAAATAAAAAAAAATAAACTTGAAATAAAAGTTGCAATTCTGTCTACAAACGTAAATCTTTAAAGACTTTAAAATAATCTTTAAAGACTTTCAAGTTAACAATAACTACTAGCTTAAATTAGGTTTGATTGGAAATTTTATATGTTTTAGAAGCTTTAAAATACATTTAATATAATGTGGCAAATTTCTTTTAAAGCCTTTTTTAGGGTTTTTGATGAATATTTAATTGGAGCCATCGTTCTTTGAAAAACTGATAGACCGATTTAAAATCATACCCAAATAAATTTACTGATATTGAATATAATTTTAATAATATTTGGCGATCGAGTCAAGACCGATGCTTTCAAAAGCTTTTTACGGCTTTAAAAACTAATATTTATATTCGAAAATCGTACTATTTTATTAGGGTTCAAATTATAATTGATGTGCTATTGAATAAAATTATTATTTATTGACCGTTTTCTTATTTTGCGATCAAAATGAAAAACTCCCGTAATAATGTACTATCCCGGAATAGTGCACGTTTACCTTAGCTGGTTATACATCTTTTCCCCCCTATTTCAAATATTGTTGTTGAACAATGCTAAACATTTCTGGTTTTTGAGATAATGGTGGTGGATCTTATTAACCCCAGATCTTCATATATTACTATCCATTCTTCGATAAATTCATAGAAAATTTTTCCAGTTTATTCTTCAAAATTAGTGGAAAATAACCATTAGTGAATTATATTTTACAATGCATTATCCAATGATTGTTGAAATTCTTCATCTTTTTCAATTTGTAGAGTGATTTAATAAAACATGAATGATATCTGACTGTGTTTAAAATGCATGGATTTTGACATATCTTTTGAATGGAATTGTTTCAAAATTGTAGGACTTCAAAATTGTAGTGAATCATTTTTCTGCTATACTTGTTCTAGTACCCGAACTGTCCATACATTTAATTGAATGCGAGCATTATAATTAATTTTCAAAATATTTTATTCCAGAGAACTTGTAATTATGTGCATTGACATTTTTACAGGCGTGTGTTCCAAAGTTATATTATTAACCGAATCTTCTTATTTAAGTATTGATCTGTTATATCTGGGAATGAGTTATTCGACAAAATGTCCCCTTTGATCGATTCCAAATTTAGGTTTTCAATTTAAATAATCTAAATAAAATAATTATATAATCTAGAAAATGTTTTATAAATACTAATGAATATAAAATTATGCAACTAAGACTGGCCCAATTTTTACAGCCATTTTAACGTTTTACTCCGATTGTTATATAGCTATATAAAATGGACATTTCTTCTTTATGAATTTGCTTGAACATATGTAGGTTTTCAACATGAGTACATATTGTGATAAATTTCAATGTGTTTATTTTGATTTTCCTTTTCTAGAACTGTGTATCCAAATTAGTGGTATCTTTGTTATCACCATGACCACTATATAGTATGCTCGGGAAATAATTGGGAAAAGACCCGATGAATAACAGCATTAGTATCAAAACAGCATAAGAAAAAGTCTATAAAAATTCTATTATTATCATGTGGGACATGTTTAACTATTTTAATTTTTTCATTGCAAATTGGAATGCTGGAAAAACTTCTTTCTATGCATTAGAAAGCCTATTCGGATGATGAAATCATGTAATATAATGCAAGTTCGTACTGCTGATACTTTCCATTTCTCTGTGAACTGTGACATTTGTCAAACTATAAAAATATAAATGTCATGAACCATATAACTACAAAACTCCTTAGAGTATTGTAATGAAAAAAATGTATTGTAAATAGATTGTACTGTATATATTCGAAATGATTACTTCCATATCTATTCAAACTGTACTTATGTGGATGTTAAATAAAATAATGTGAGCTTTATAAGCAATTTTCAAACAACTTTGTTTCCGAAGATCTTCATGAATATGATTTCCAAAATTACTATCTGTGTTATAATCCAATTTTCTTATTCATATCGCTGTCTATTATAACTTGCAATGAGTGATTACACAAAAATGTCTATGGTGTCCCCTTCGATGAATTCCAAATTTAGGATCTCAATTTGAATAATCTAAATGAAATAATAATATCTTGTAATTGAGATTTTTATGAATATGATTTCTAAAATTACAATCTATGTTATAATCCAATTTTCCTATTCATATCGCTGTCTATTATAACTTGCAATAAGTGATTAGACAGAATTGTCTATGGTGTCCCCTTCGATGAATTCCAAATATAGGATCTCAATTTGATTAACCTAAATGCAATAATAATATCTTGTAATTGAGATTTATATGAATATGATTTCTAAAATTACTATCTGTGTTATAATCCAAATTTCTTATTCATATCGCTGTCTATTATAACTTGCAATAAGTGATTAGATGTAAATGTTTATGGTGTCCCCTTCGATGAATTCCAAATTTAGGATCTGAATTTGAATAACCTAAATGCAATAATAATATAATTCATAAAATGTTTTGGTAACACATTATTCACATTAAACCAATAAGTACTTGCACAGCACAGCGTTTGAAACAAAATTATTTATTTATTCTTTCATAAGCAAGCCTTAATCAATGAGAATAGTATTATTTCAAGCTCTTGATAAAAGAATACAAAAAGGCAGTGAGCAAACACTTGAGATTTAAATAAAAACCCCATATAAAATCAAAAGAAGCATTATTATTAACATTTAAAAATAGATAAATAATTGAATTTTAAAATTAAAAAAATAACACATAATATGTTTTAACTTTGTTTTGACATATGAGAAGTATTCATCTGTCATTTGAATAATATTGTGTGGGAAGCCATTTTGAATCAAGTGCTGTTTACCAAAAATTTTCAAATTAAAAATGAAAAGTTTCTACGCGGATTTGAATTAATTTCTTACCTTTTAGACTTTCTCTGGATTGGCACAAATTTTTCAAGACTAAGACTGGCCAAATCGGTTTAGCCGTTTTCGAGTTTTGCTAAGACATTTGAAAGAGAGCTCCATTTTTATATATAAGATATATATATAAAGCGAGAAGTTTTTCTTCAGATGGTGAAATAATATAATAAAATTGTTTCTTGGGCATCCATCCAGTAATTAAAAACAGTTTTATTGAAGGAAAATGTTTTTATTCAGAGAACATACGTTTCGGGTCTTGATTTAACCCATCTTCAGTGCTATAATTAAATATTCCAGGGTTACAATTTAAAACAATATAATATAATAAAAAATAAATAAAAACATGTAAAAAAACAAAAATCTAACCAATTTAATAAATTAGTTTTAAAACAAATACATATTGTGAAAGAATATATGAAAAGTATATATGAAAAACAACCATAAAATAAACAAATGTAAAAAAACTCACCATACAAATAAATTTGAAAAAAAAAACACAAAAACACACGAAATTGCACAAAAAAATAAATATGAAAAAAAAAATTGATAAAACGTCCGATTATGATAAATTTTAAAAAAATTGTAAAATTAAAATAAATAATATATTTTACTATAAAAAATCTTATTAAAAACAAACATGTTGTCAGCTCGGAATATGTATTACGTGTGTGTACGAGAGGAAAACGTGTGCGTACGTGTTTGCGGATAATAGTGGAAACTGTATCGTCATTGGATGAGAGAACGGGATAGAAATAATTTTAGTGATTTTATATTACGAAGATTTTCTCAGCGATCATGCGCAGTAGGAACATAGAAAAAATATGGCATGTGGAAACAATCCATAATCAACGGTTAAACATAATATGTGGATAAAAATGAAAATATAGAAACACAATAAAACCATGATAGACAATGTAAAAATAAAAAAATATGTGATAAAGAGAAATTTATTAAGAAAAAGTATAAATATTAATTATAAAACGATATTAGTTATGGAACAAGTTATTATATAAAAAATATAACATGAAATATATATGTATATACGCAAAACAACAATTACATATATGTATACACATACACATATATATATATATATATATATATATATATATATATACAAACAGATGCACACATACATATGTACCTACATATATACACATATACCTACATATTTGCTTATATATACACACACACACATATACATATATATATATATATATATATATATATATATATATATATATATAGGGAGGGCCAATTTATTATAAAAGTAAAATTAAGCGATATGGGCACCTTTTTATATGAAATATATGTGTTATTTAAATGAATTTTGACTGCAAAACCATATATCGCAAATAACTTTTTAGCCAGCGAAATTTTCAATAAAATACTGTTTTTAATAAGTAAATGAATTAATTTAGGCATGTGAATAATTCAAATTGTGAGTTATATTTTTCTTAATAGTTTATGCGGGAGTTTTTAATCGGGTTTAGTTTGTTGTTATTTATTTCCATCAGAGTGCGCTAGTATTTTTTCATTATAATTCTAGAAATTTCGAAAATAATATAATAATGTGACAAATCCGCATAAATCTTCATTCAGTTCTTTGCCAGGGCCTCAAGTATCAATGGCGAATTCTTATTTAAATTCAGGCGCAAGTGCCAGTAATTTGAATCATATGCGCTTGCATGATCAAATTACATTTGGACCAGCAGAAGAATTTACAGGAGTAAATCTTCCGACAATTGTGGAAATTATCAGGTATTATTTTTATATGGCGAATAAAATAAAAAAAAACAAAATAAAATGTTTTCATATAAAACATTTACTCCAAATGTGGTAACGAAATTGATTCAGACGTGGGAAAAAATTGATATTTCAATTATGGAGAAACGAAGTATCGCCAGAAAATTAAACCGATTGATTGATAAATATAAAAGTACAAATAAAAGCAAGTCTACCCAAGCATCATTTCAGGAGTTTGTAGAATCCACGAAAGAATTATTTTATATTGGAAAATGCAAATGTGATTTGCGAAAAATACTGTGTTCATGCGGACTGATCCCAGAACATTTACAAGCGTTTATGATAGATCAACATAATGAGAGGAAATCTACGATACCAGAATATATTATAAAAATTGAAGATAAAGTATCAGCATCTACAATAACTAGCAATATCACTCCAGGTGAGACATATACTCCAGATGTTGGTTTTGATTTTAAAAGCAGTTCGGAAAGTTTACAAAATACTTCTCATATAAAACGTGGACCATAAAGTCGAAGATATAAGGCTCCAAGCTATGCCTTAATGTGCAACAGATTTGCAATTTCTGATAGAGTTGATTCTGGCGTGGTGACAGGAATCCTGCATGACTTGGGCGTAATGGATGATTGGGGCAATCCTGTCATTATGGATAAAAATAAAAGCGTTCGTGAGAGGCAGAAAAATAGGCAAGCTCTACACAAACGATATGATTACGATTCTTCTGAATTAATAGCATTTTTAAGTTTTAAGTTTTAAGGTTTAAGTCGAATTTTCATTCGACGGCCGAAAAAATGATTCTATTACCATGGAAAAATCGATAAGAATAAAATTGGAAAATGATGATTCGCAAAGTAAAGTAATCAAATTGAACGAATTCTTCGCCGATAAAGGAATAGCTCTCGATTCTTTGATAGGCATATGTTGCAATGGTGAACCAGCAAATACAGGCGTAAAAAATGGAATTTTACGTCGATTTGAAATTCTGTTAAACAGGCCACTACATTGGTTTGTGTGTCTTCTCCACTTTGACGAACTTCCACTTTGCCATTTATTTAACTATTTGGAAAAATCATTGACCACTGGACCACGAACAAAAACTGAAATATTAAGCAATCAAATTGAAACAAAACAACTGACTCAAGTTATTTAATAAAAATAGCTAAAGCAGTTGCTTCTGGAGAAGTATCGACAGACTTAGCTAACATGAAACCAGGGCCAATAGCACATTGCCGTTGGTTCACGAAGGCTAGTAGGTTACTTCGGTTATATCTCACTACTAATAAGCCATCCAAAAATTTGAAAATTCTTGCAAACTACGTAATGAAAGTATATATTCCAATGTACTTTAACATTAAAGATTACAACTCTGTGGTGTATGGTAGTATATTATTTTATAAATTTATTAGCTGGACTCAATATTTGGACTCGAATTTAAGACAAATTGTGAACAATATTGCTAAAGAAAAGACATACTATGCTCACTCAGAAAATATTTTATTAGCAATGTTGTTTGATAATAAAAATGAAATACGAGATTCAGCTATAAGAAAAATCTTATATTATCGTAATAATGTGGAAGACCTGACGCAATTGAGAGATTACAAAACACCCGAAATAAATTTCGAATGCACCGACTATACTAATATGATAGATATGGATGATTATTCAAATATATCCGAACCGCTAAATATTCCTCATGAACATCTAGTACAATATCTACAAAGCAATGAGTGTCCATGGAGTGACCCTAAAATTTAGGTCCACATTCAGGGAACTGAGAGACATGTTCAATTACTGGCTAATGTATCAAAACGCGTATTAGAGCAAAATCGCGAAGGTGTTATGACAGCGACACTACTATCTCGTTAAAAGCATCCTCGACTGGAAAGCAAACAAGATTTCAGATATTAATTTATTTAAATTGTATTAGCTAAATGTAAGAAATTTTATTTTAAATAAAATATAAGTTAAAGAAAAAAAAAGTTGTATTTAAACCATGTCATGTAAATGAATAATAGAATAAATATACATATGTCATTCCTAAAAACCCAAAAACAATATTTTTCTACAAAAGTAGTTTGACCTGTTTCGATGCAAGATTGTAGGTTAGGGTTACTCGCTAATGTCCCCTAAGAGTTTACTTGATGTAGTCTGAGGTACCCATAAGTTATTGATTTCAAACGGCCGGAAAATGTTTTTAACCTGTTTCGATGCAAGATTCTAGGTTAGGCTTACTCGCTAATGTCTTCTAAAAGTTTACTTGCTGTAGTCTGAGGGCCCCGTAAGTTCTGATTTCAAACGGCCGAAAAATTTTGCATTTTGCATTTTGCATTATAGATAACTTATACGTACTTTGCTTATTAGCAACTTGTACGCATTTCCAAGAAATTTGGCAAAAAACATTCTCCCTATTTAGAATTTAATGAATTATATCATATATTTATATTAAAAAATTATGAAAAGTTTCTCTTTCTTTGTACTGCATTTCTGGTTTAATGGCTCGTGCTGCAAAAGCAACAAGCCCCAGGTAATTGGCTTTGGTTTCCAGGTACACATCAAGGTTTGTGTTCCCTGCTATTTCAAAGAGTCTTTGCCCTCTTAGTTCATCATATCTGTCGCACATGACCAGCATGTGCGCGCTTGTCTCGCTTTCTCCACAGAAGGGACATTTGTCGTCTTCTGTGGCGCCCCTTGTGTAAAGTGTGTGCCTAAACGGACCGTATCCGGTCAGAATATACACGCACTCTCTACTTGGTTTAAACCACTTGTTTCTTGTAACGTATGTTATATCGCCAATGAAACCGTAGGTTATCCTATCCGTACTTGCCAATTCCCATCTTTTCTGCCATTCCAGCTTTATTGCTTCATTTATCATTTTAACCTCCAGATTGAGGGTTTCCCTGCTTGGGTACGCTATTGGATTGTAATTATAATTGTTCCAGCTAATTTTCTCATTTCTTTTTACAAGGTTTATGATGCCTTGTTGTGTAATCTCTAAGTCTAGTGGCATTTTGCCACTTATTGTTTGTAATGCGTTTGTTGCGGGGGTACGGCATGCCTTGGTGAGAGTCAGTAAAGTTATTCTTTGCGCGGTGTTCAAGTTTCTAAGGTTATGCGTGTGGGACGATTTGTCGAACCACGCAGCAGCGCTGTATGTTGCTATAGGTATTATCACTGCTTTGTACAACCTCTTTGAGGCCCCATTCCTCCTTTGCAACCCTCCTGATTTTCAGGATGAAGCTGACTAGCTTCTCCCTTAGAAACTTAGTGTGCGCTGCAAAGTTTAGTCTGTTATCTATAGTAATTCCCAAGTATCGCACTTTTTTTGCATATTTCAGGTTATTGTTGTCAACTTTAATAATCGGTTGTCTGCCTTCATTAAATTTGCCCTTCGTCGTCATTGCGACAGTTTTTTCACGGCTGACTCTTACTTTATGCGTCACGCACCAGTCCTCAACACATTTAAGAGCCATAGTACCAGTTCTCTCCAGATCATTTCTGGAGTTTCCTTTAATTATTTACGCTAAGTCATCTGCGTATGCAATGGGTTCCACAGTTTCTCCTAGCTGAGCTAGGCCATCTAGAAGAACGTCCATGCAGAAGTTCCATGCAACAGGACCAATTATTGATCCCTGTGGACATCCCTTCTGCATGCTTCTTCTAACCTTCTTCGTGTTGCCTCTTACATAGGCGCTTCGCCTTTTAAAGTAGTCCTTGACTATATTTACCATATGGCGAGCAACCACAGGTTATCGAGGGCACCTTCAATATCCACAAATATAGCAAGTACATACTTCATATTCGTTGCCATGCATTTTCTAAAGGTTAGCAGTGCGTCCTCCGTGAAGACGCCTGCCTTAAAGCCAAATTGTCGTGCATTGCACATGTTCATCTCTGTATAATTTGTCTTAATACGCTCTACGAGTATTTTCTCGTAGATCTTTCCCATCATTGGCAGAAGGGCGATTGGACGGTATGATTTGGCAAGCCTTCTGTTTTCACTCCCTCGTTTGGGAATTAGACATAGGTTTGCCTGTTTCCAATCGGTAGGAAAACTACCATCTTGGAAGCATTTATTTAGTGTACTAAGGATTGCTTGTTTGTTGTGACTCCATAATTTTTTAATTATTTCGCCAGTGAAGCCGTCTTCTCCTGGGGCTTTTTCATTTTTCAGTCTTAGTAATGCCCGTTCTACATCGACAGATTCGATGATTGGTTCGAGGTTCTGGTTTTGATATTGGCGTATAGTTTTTCTGATATTAATATGATCAGCGTTCTCTTGCTGATCATTTGAGGGCAGGCACTTTTTAAGAAGCACGTTTACAGTTTCTTCCCATGTTTCACTGAAGTTCCTGCAAGGGAGTTCTAGTGAGCAAAGAGAAGTCTTCTTGTTTATTTTGTCGCATACGATTTTATATACTATACTCCAGGGATCTTCGTTACCGACGCTTGTCACAAAGTCTCTCCATGAGGTTGTTTTATGTTTCCTGATTTCTCTGACTTTTTGGTTCTATTAGTTTCCCGCCTTATACAAGTCAGCTCTTTCGACCACCATGGCATGACCTTGTTACCGGCTTTCCTTTTGGGTATGGATTCATGACAGATTGAATTTAGCTTTTTATTAATTATCTTAATAGCCCTATTTGGGTCTAACCTCTGCAGAGACTTCAGACTTTGTTGGCCGAAATCCCTTTCCACCAGTTCCCCGAACCTTTCCCACTTAGCCTTTCTTGTGTTATAATTTGTTTGGTTCTTTATTTGCCTTGTGACTGTTGCTTCAAGCACTACTTCAAATGTTAAGAGGCTGTGATCACTGGTAGTCGCTATATCACTCACATTCCAGTTGATCACTTTTGAAGACATATTTGGGGTTGTAAGTGTTACATCTATATTTGTGTCCCCAGCTTCACTTTGGTATGTGTAGTTGTGACTAGGCTAAACAACTAGGTTATTAGAGGCGATCCACTCGTCTAGTTCCTTACCTCTGCTATCCAGAGTTTTGGAAAACCACAGACCAGATTTTGCATTTGCGTCTGTCGTGACTATGATGCGGCGGCCGGCCAGGTTTCTGAGGATTCTGTCCAGCTTTCGCAGGAAGATACTTATGTCGACTGAGAACTGCATGTAGCAGTTTACGAGATACAAGCTTTCTTTATAAGTGCATATCTCCACGCACATTATATGATCACATTCCAGCTCCGACCTTTGAAAGATATCATATTCTCCATCTCTTATTACGATTGCAACCCAAGGATTGGTCGTTTCCAGTTGTAGTACTCTCAGTCCTGCTAAGGTGTATCCTTTTATCATGCCCTTTATTGAGTAAGGTTCTTGAATACACAGTATGTCAAATCCTAACTGATGAAAAATACGTTCTGAATTGGCGGTTGCAGATTTAGACCTTTGTGCGTTAACTTGGGCTGCTTTTAGTCCCATGATATCTTGTTTTTGTAAATTTGAAGCTGTTTCTCGTACTCAGGACATAACTTCCAAATCTCCTTGTGACCTGTCTCCTTGCGTTTATTTCTTACACAGTTTACGGATTTTGCGTCTTGATCTTTAGAGCAGTCAGTTGTGGTGTGTTCACTGCTGCCACAATTCTCACATACAGGTTTCTCGACTCTGCATACTCTTGCTATGTGTCCATATGCATGGCACTTATAGCAACGAGAAATTTTCACATACTCGCTGAGCCTGTATGTACGCCTGTCCATGTAGACTCTGCCTTTGTTGAGTAGTCTACTGGCGTGCTTTCCGGGTAATTGGATTACCCAGTTGTTTTTGCCAAATTTTGTTCTAAATTTAGTTACAACTTTGCATTCTTTTCTTAGATGCTCTGCCTCTGTTTCTTCTAAGTGTTCAAAATTTTTCAAAATTAGACAATCTAGGAAGTTTTCTTCCTGACAGTCTTCTTCTACATCATACATAATTATTTGTGGTTGTAGCTTCTTGGGCTCTTCCACAACTAATTTTTGTGCACTTAGATTTGCTCTCTTAATTATTTCTATATCTCGCTTCGTTTGAACCTCTAAGACAACTCCTTTATTTCGGAGTTGCCGTATGCCTCTAATTTTTATTTGCTTACTAATATCTTTAAGACCAGTTTTTACGTGATCCTTCATTTCATCATTTGATCTCCTGTCTGCTTTGTCACATTCAGGTTTAATGTATATGAATTCGCTTTTTTGTTTTTGTTGTAATATTTGCGTTGGAACTTTATTGGGTGCTCTAGATGCCACATTTGCATATGACATGTTGGTTGTTCTCTCTTTATATTTGGTCTCTGTTTTTTCGCGTTCTAAAATTACTTTTTGAAGCATAAGCTCCAAATTTGACCATTTTTCAAGAATGAACTTAATTGCGCTTTTGGACACTTTGTTAGAGTCATTAAAAAGAAAACTTTCAAGTTGCTCTCTTTCAATTTTTACTTTAATCAAACTATCCGCAAATAGATTGCTTGTGTTCTCTTTAGGTATTGTAACCCTCTTCTCTACCACTTTCTATTTAGGGGTTGTATCCACCTTTTTCACCACTTTCTCTTCAGGAGTTGCATCCCCTTTTTTAGCCACTTTCTCTTTAGGGGTTGTATCCCCCTTCTCCAGCACTTTCTCTTGGTTTTTGGCTTCTGCCTTTTGGGCAGCGGCCGTTTTGGACAACGAGTTGTCCGTTTTAATTTTGGGTTTTTGGGTGCTCATTATTGTTCCCACGAGTATAGGAGATTAGCAGCCGACCCAGGTAGCGCTCCCAGTGCCTGCGCAAGCCTGTTACTGCCGAGGTGTCGGCTGGTGCCTCGGAGTTGGTCGCTCAGGGCTGTATTTCCTCACAGCCATCCACTCCGTCGGCGCGCGCCCTACCTTACAGTTGAGGGTGTTTTTTATAGAGGATCCTTCCTCGTGACCCAGGCGATTAAGCCAAGAACCCCGTTCTCCAGAGACATGACCTAGAGCTTGCGGTATGTGCCGCTTTTATGTGGGGATCAAAGATGTTCTTGCCCCACAACCTTCCACCTTTACTCGGGTTTAGGACCGGCAGCAGCGCGCAAGGATACGTCTGCAGGCGGAGTTAGTAGATAGGGACAGTGGGAATCTCGTTAATCCATTCATGCGCGTCACTAGTTAGATGACGAGGCATTTGGCTATTTTTTTTTTTTTGGCTAGGAGGGGAATGCATTTACGCACACCGGTCGCCAGGTTGACCAGGTAGTGTGGGACTGGACCCAAAGGCAATACCCACTAAACCTAACTCCTAGTATTATGCCTGGCGGATGTTGGCGCAGGCAGCACGCTTTAATACAGATGGTTAGCCGATCCCCTGTCGCTCACTTCGTATAGTCGTTGTTCGTGACCATTTGCTGAATCCGATTAGCACTCCTATCAGTACTCTAGTAGAAATTACTTTTAATTCGTCACTAGTTAATATTTTTTCCAACACTAGAAACTTTGCAGATTCGTCATGCAATACACCTCTGATGTTTAGTGTGATGGAATTGTATGACACCGTTGACACATTATACTTCTCCTTCACCTCGTTCTCCAGATTCTTGTAATATTCCAATTTGCGTTTGTGAACTCTAGCCATGTCCATAGATCCTCGAACAATTTGAGCATCTAGTACAATGGCTCTTCCACTTTGCGATGCAATTAAATCTGGTTTTCTGGTGCCTTCCGCTGTCTTGAAGTTTGGTTCTAGGTCGACACGCGAGTACGTCTTCCATAAGGCTCTTTTAACATATTGACATACGGCGTTATGTCTCTCAATTCGCTGACGATGACTTCTATGGCATGTCTGTAGGATGTGGTCTAGGGTTTCGGGGGCATTGCAACCCGCCCGACAAAACCTGTCTTCTTTTCTTCCGCTGGTGGTACGAGATCTTGTTGGCATTGCATTAATCCTAAACTTAATGCAGTTCATATACGTAGTCTTTGCCCGACAGGAACCTACTGCCATCAATTACCCATCGATGTTGTGATGGGGTGTTCGACGATTTCGCGAGTGGTCCCCCGTCCACTGACTGGTGCAGTAGCCGGGCCCACCTCTTGTCTAATTGCTTTTGAGAAGACAGGACGTTGTTATCCTTTAACCGTTTTTCGTAGTTGGCAATCTCCAGTTTGTGAAATTCGTTTTCGCCCCAGTTTAATTTTATTAACCGGTTTTTACGTCTCAGAGGTACCAGCCACCTTAAAGAGGAAAACGATAAGCCTCCGTCCTTAAAGTGCGCGTAAAAGTAAGCTGTTGTGAGGTCATTTGGTAATCTGAGCCAAGACTTAATCGCTTTTCTTACAGCACCATCAAGTGATTTAAGAAAACCCAACATGGCATTTCCCAGAGTTAATTGATGTAACAGCCTGGAAATACCAATGGTTCTCAGTGCAAATAGGCGTTGTTGTGGCTTTAATGGTGCTTTTGTCAGTTTACCAATAATTATTTGGAGCTTGCTCTTAATATCCCCAATGTTGGCACCTTCTGGAGTTAATGGTACTCCTAAGTAGCACCAGCCGTCTGTTCTCGATAGAGCCGGAAGTTCCAGCCCTCCACATGTGAAGACGGTGTTATTGTCTACAAATGTTTTCTTAACATGGGGTGCATTTTTTATGGAAGCAGTAAACGATTTACTATTGTTGATTACTAGACCGCAGCTAGAAAGAAAGTTTGCTGCATGGTCCAATAATGACTGAAATCCTTTGATTGCAAAGCCACCAGGATTAGGTTATCTGCAAGAGCCAGTATATTGTAGACCTTATCATCAATCCTGACTCCGATCTCTGGTGGTGATGTTTCTATTAGTCTGTTAATGACCAAGTTAAATAAGATGGGTGACAGGGGATCTCCTTGTTTTACACTGCACCTCGGACTAATGGGATCTGAGGTCCAGCGTCCAAGTCGGAGACTTGTCCATCCATGTTTATATAACTCTTGTATGTAGTTGATGAAGCTACGTGGCAGGTTATAATACTTGAGTGTGTTTAACAGTGCAGCATGTGAAATTGTATCAAAGGCTTTAGCTACGTCGATTGACGCTATAAATAGATGTTTGTGGTAGTGTCTATGGTGCCTCAAAAGGTGATCAAGCGCGAAGATGTTGTGCGCGCAACCATCAACTGGTTGGAAAGCCTTTTGCCTATCGTCAATATGAATCTCATTAAGCAGCCGACTGGCGAGCACTTTATTTAGAGTTCTAGTTAAGACTGATGACACTGTAATTGGTCTGTAATCGCCCGGATTACATACGTTATCTTTCCTAGGAATTAGTGTTGTATATGATTCTACCAATCTGTCTGGAATGCGGCCCATTAATAACAGTAAGTTACGCGCATTTGCCAGGATGTCCACCGGCATCGACTTCAGAAGTTTGGCCGAATTACCATCAGGCCCAGGTGCTGTTTTTCTAGCTGGAAGCGCATTCCTAATCTCCTCAGGAGTTACCGGCTTCCAAATGTGTGAGAGGTCTTCGTTTCTCGCTACCTGGCCGTTCGGTGATGTATTCGATGTGCTGGTTAGAACATTTGTCCAGAATTGCACCATTATATCTGGTGGTGGTGTTGTAGAAGCAGTTTTGCAGTCTAAAATGTAAGCAATACATTTGCTGGGATTTTTGGTCCAGTGCTGTTACGTGACTTTATAAGCTAACCTGCGCATCTGCCTTTTATTTATTTCTGGTGCATTTTTCTTTTTAGTAGATTGAAATTTGGATGTTCTCTTTGAAGGAAAAATTTCCTCTAAATATTGGGTCATTTGCATTCTTAGCTCAGTAGGAGACAGATCTTTTGCTCTGTGGCATATATTTACTAAAATTGAGTTCCTAAATTTGTCATCATCTTTGCTCTCTGCTTGGCTAAGCGCTTGTATGAGTTCATTTCTTGTGTCAGAGTTAGTGTCAGAAAAACAAGAATTATTTATTTCTTAATAAGCGGGAGCAGATAGAAAACCCGCAACCTGGCCTTTATATTTAGGTGAACGTCTTTGGCCCTGAATTGTTTCTAACGTTCGTCCTGGTGTTAATAACAGGAGAGCTTTATTTATTTGGGTTACACCCTTTTGAATTAGTGCAGCCTCCTCCTTGGCCATCAAAACTTATTCCTTTTCGGTTCATCGTGCTTTTTTGGGCACAATCTTTGAAAGTTCCTGGTCGTACCAATCTTTATGTACTCGTTGCTCGTGCACACGGCCAACCGAAGTTGCAAAATATTTTCCACAGGTAGGAAAACGACAATTATACCCAACTCTATTAGTCGGTTGGGGCAGACCAGAGGGTCCACCCAAATTTAAATCTAAATTTTTATCCGAGGCTAGGTTTCTAATACTTTTACCGACTTGATTGAAGGCGAGGGGGTTGGCAGCCCACAAGCCCGAAAGCACAGAGATGGCTTAGTTTCCCGCCAAAGGGGTACTCACGGTGGGACCCACAAGAAGGAAGGCCACTTGTTAGCTGAGGTCTCAAAGGACCCCAACCACTCCCACCAAAGTCATAGTCAAGAGTCATTGTTACTCCCGCCGTTTACCCGCGCTTGCTTGAATTTCTTCACGTTGACATTCAGAGCGCTGGGCAGAAATCACATTGCGTCAACACCCGCTAAGGCCATCGCAATGCTTTGTTTTAATTAGACAGTCGGATTTCCCTAGTCCGTACCAGTTCTGAGCTGACCGTTGAATGGCGGCCGAAAAGTACGACCGACCGACCGAAGCCGGCACAGAAACCTCGGAGCAAGAAAGATCCGCGGGGGGGCTAGACACGGGACCGAGCTCGGATCTAAGTCACAAGGACAATTTCACCTCGCCCAGGCCCGGCACATCGGCCTACGCCCGCTTCCCAACCAAGCCCGGCACGCCCCAATCCTCAGAGCCAATCCTTATCCCGAAGTTACGGATACAATTTGCCGACTTTCCTTACCTACATTTATCTATCGACTAGAGGCTCTTTACCTTGGAGACCTGCTGCGGATATGGGTACGAACCGGCGCGACACCTACCGTGGCCCTCTCCTGGATTTTCAAGGTCCGAGGGAAAGATACGGACACCGCCGCAATAGCGGTGCTCTTCGCGTTCCAAACCCTATCTTCCTTCTAGAGGATTCCAGGAAACTCGAACGCTCGTACATAAAAAAAAACTCTCGCCGTATTTTCCGACGGCGTCTCCAGGTCATTTTGGGTTACCCCGACGAACTCTCTTGCGAGGGCCCGACTTATAAACGGTTCCGCTGCCGGGTTCCGGAATAGAAACCGGATTACCTTTCGCCCGATGGGTGTAAAATTTTATTCAAAATAAAATACACCATCATCAATATAGGATTTCTCCTGGGGCTTAGGATCGACTGACTCGTGTGCAACGGCTGTTCACACAAAACCCTTCTCCACGTCAGTCCTCCAGGGCCTCGCTGGAGTATTTGCTACTACCACCAAGATCTGCACCGATGGCGGCTCCAGGCAGGCTTACGCCCAAACCCTTCTGCGCACACCACCGCGACCCTCCTACTCACCAGGACGTCAAAACGAACTATTATGAACGTTTCTCATGCCCTGACGGCCGAGTATAGGCACGACGCTTCAGCGCCATCCATTTTCATGGCTAGTTGTTTCGGCAGGTAAGTTGTTACACACTCCTTAGCGGATTCCAACTTTCATGGCCACCGTCCTGCTGTCTTAAGCAACCAACGTTTTTCATGGTATCCCATTAGCGTCGTTTAGGCGCCTTAACTCGGCGTTTGGTTCATCCCACAGCGCCAGTTCTGCTTACCAAAAGTGGCCCACTAGGCACTCTGATCCAAATCTCTGGCTTCACTATTCAAGCAAGCCAGAGATCTCACCCATTTAAAGTTTAGGAATAGGTTGAGGTCGTTTCGGCCCGAAGGCCTCAAATCATTCGCTTTACCGGATGAGACTCGCTCATCGAATGCCAACTATTCTGAGGGAAACTTTGGAGGGAACCAGCTACTAGATGGTTCGATTAGCCTTTTGCCCCTATACCCAGTTCCGACGATCGATTTTCACGTCAGAATCGCTACGATCCTCCATCAAGGTTTCCCCTGACTTCGACCTAACCGGGCATAGTTCACCATCTTCCGGGTCCTAGCGTGTACGCTCTGAGTGCGTCTCTTCTCGCAATAAGAGTGAGACTACTCGGGATTGCGAGCACGCATCCGTAGATGCGGTCCGCCATCCCTCTGTTTACTTAAGCAAACCTTTACGTTCATTGCGCCTTTAGGTTTTGTATTTCCCAATGACTCGCGCACATACTAGTCTCCTTGGTCCGTGTTTCAAGACGGGTCCTGAAAGTACCCAAAGCAATAGCATCGCTGACCGGTAATATAGTACGTCCGAGAACACGGTAGCTAACAGCTCGAGGTGGCATCGATGTCGGACTAGGTCCGACGGCCAATAACCGTCCGTGCTTGCAACCGGCCGAACGCTTAAAAGCGACCCTATACCATATCATTTATACCGTCTGGCAGTCGACCGGAGCACGCGGGGTCTGGCGCGAGAAAATTTGTGACAGGCTACCGCCGCGGTCGTAGATGGACACCAAACGAGTCGCGACGTCCTACTGAGAGAGAAGTGCATGCCAACGCCGCCTAACGCATAAACCAACGGCGTATCGCGGGACGAATCCCGGTCAATCGCACGCCAATAAATGGAAGACAACGATAACATTGAATCTCTCCTTTCGATCTTTTGGGTTTCTCCCCTGAACGGTTTTACGTACTCTTGAACTCTCTCTTCAAAGTTCTTTTTAACTTTTCCTCACGGTACTTGTTTACTATCGGTCTCGGTCATATTTAGCCTTAGATGAAGTTTACCACCCACTTAGAGCTGCACTCTCAAGCAACTCGACTCTGAGGAGAGATCCTCTCAATACGCGCAACGGTCGCTACGGGCCTGGCACCCTCTATGGGTAAATGGCCCCATTCAAGATAGACTTGAACTCGCCGCAACGCACCGAGAAAATCGGATCCTCCCTAACACTACATTTTCCAGCGTCCGTCTCCGACCGCGAGATTTAGTGCAGGGCTCTTCCCTGTTCGCTCGCCGCTACTAAGGGAATCCTAGTTAGTTTCTTTTCCACCGCTTAGTAATATTCTTAAATTCAGCGGGTAATCTCATCTGCTCTGAGGTCGTGTTGTGATTATGATGTGCTTGCAAACGTTAGTAAGCAAGCGCACACAAAATCGACGAGGAACCTTTGAATCGTCCAAATTTGCAACCGCATTTCCAAGAGTTCTGGTTTCCGGTTATCGGGAGGGTTGCAAGAATATAAAATCTCTAGGACACACAACCCGCCGTAATCCCACAGAACGTCAACGAACGGAAATGTCCGATGTTGCAAAGTAGACTAGCTCACACGTTGAGTGAATTATTTAAGAGCACGCATATACGCAAAACTCCATCATTCGCCGGCAAGCCGTTTAAAGCAGCGACAGTCTGGTAATGTTATACGACTCTCATCCAGAGGTGGTCCAAGAACAGTATCCGAGAACCGCAATGTGCGTTCGAAATGTCATGTTCATGTAACCTGCAGTTCACATGTCGACGCGCAATTAGCTGCGTTCTTCATCGACCCACGAGCCAAGTGATCCACCGTTCAGGGTGATTTTATATATATTTATACATGTTTCGATCGTGATTCCCTCGAAATCGTTCAAGATAACTCGGGCGATTCTGAAACTAGTATGTTTATTATGGTTACAATTAGTACACCGTAAAGCTTTCGCTTTTCGGTCCGAGATACAAGATCTCGTTTCAAAATTGAAATATGAATATTTTACTGTGTGAGATTGAAAAATCTGCTTTCGCTGATCTTTCATTTTCTTAGAACAACGCAATGAAGCGAATGTTCAAATTCGCACAATTTGAGTAAAATGTGCAGAGAATATAGAATACAAACGCAAGCGTTTACTACAATCGATTTTGAAACACCAGACGTTCGTCTAGCGCCCAAAGAACTGGTTGAGCTATGCGTTTAAAGTATAATATTCAAAAAGAACGCCGTTTTCACAACAAACTTCGTCAATCGCTCAGGCATCTGACGATACAGAGCAGATATACATGGCAGTGCTCTCACACAATGCATAAGAGCGCTAAGCGGTTGTAAACCGCGTCACGCTGCTTTTGGACACTGCGCAATATTTTGCGACTAGTTCCGGTCAAACGTTAATGAAACGAATGATCATTGCCACAGGCTTTTGCCCACAGTATATTATACTATGGGAGCGCACAACATTTAGTCTGCAACAGTATATTGCAACATATAGCACACGTTTCATTCAATTAATAGTAAATGTACGTTAATGATCCTTTCGCAGGTTCACCTACGGAAACCATGTTACGACTTTTACTTCATCTAAATAATCAAGTTTAGTTATCTTCCCAGCAACATCGGCAATGTCGAAACGCTGCCGCGCACCGGTCCGAAGACCTCACTAAATAATTCAATCGGTAGTAGCGACGGGCGGTGTGTACAAAGGGCAGGGACATAATCAACGCGAGCTTATGACTCGCGTTTACTAGGAATTCCTGGTTCATGGGGAAGAATTGCAAGCCCCAATCCCTAGCGCAAAGAGGCTTCAACAAATTACCCGGACCTTTCGGCCAAAAAAAACCTGCTGATCTCTTCAGTGTAGCGCGCGTGCGGTCCAGAACATCTAAGGGCATCACAGACCTGTTATTGCTCAATTTCGTGCGACTAAATGCCGCCTATCCCTTTAAGAAGATATATTTGTACGCCGGTAGTGAGAACCACAACCAACAACGACCGAAGCCGAAGCGGAGGGTCTTTGCAATGCCAGAAAGTACGTCTATTTAGCAGGCTAGAGTCTCGTTTGTTATCACAATTAACCAGACAAATCACTCCACCAACTAAGAACGGCCATGCACCACCACCAACCGAATCAAGAAAGAGCTCTCAATCTGTCAATCCTTCCGGTGTCTGGACCTGGTGAGGTTTCCCGTGTTGAGTCAAATTAAGCCGCAGGCTCCACTCCTTGTAGTGCCCTTTCGTCAATTCCTTTAAGTATCAGCTTTGCAACCATACTTCCCCCGGAACCCAAAAGCCTTGGTTTCCCGGAAGCTGCTCGCCAAATCATCGGAGGAACTTCGGCGGATCGCTAGCTGGCATCGTTTATGGTTAAAACTAGGGCGGTATCTGATCGCCTTCGAACCTCTAACTTTTGTTCTTGATTGATAAAAACACATTTGGCAAATGCTTTCGCTTCTGTCCGTCTTGCGATGATCTAAGAATTTCACCTCTAACGTCGCAATACGAATGCCCCCAGTTGTCCCTATTAATCATTGCCTCGGAATTCCGAAAACCAACAAAATAGAACCGAGGTCCTATTCCATTATTCCATGCACACAATATTCAGGCGAATAAGCCTGCTTTAAGCACCTTAATTTGTTCAAAGTAAACGTACCGGCCCACCTCGACACTCGGTGAAGAGCACCTTGGTAGGATTTTGAGTTGGGCCGCCTTTTTACGGGCTAAGCCCACCGGTAGGACGTCCCACAGACATGCCAGTTGAACACCGCGAGCGGTGAACCGACAGTGTGGGACACAGATTCAACTACGAGCTTTTTAACCGCAACAACTTTAATATACGCTATTAGAGCTGGAATTACCGCGCTGCTGGCACCAGACTGGCCCTCTAATAGATCCTCGTTAAAGGATTTAAAGTGTACTCATTCCGATTACGGGGCCTCGATGAGTCCCGTATCGTTATTTTTCGTCACTACCTCCCCGTGCCGGGAGTGGGTAATTTGCGCGCCTGCTGCCTTCCTTGGATGTGGTAGCCGTTTCTCAGGCTCCCTCTCCGGAATCGAACCCTGATTCCCCGTTACCCGTAACAACCATGGTAGTCGCAGAACTACCATCGACAGTTGATAAGGCAGACATTTGAAAGATGCGTCGCCGGTACTAGACCGTGCGATCGGCACAAAGTTATTCAGAGTCACCAAGTCAAACGGTGAGCAGGCAAGCCCGCCACCGATTGTTTTTGATCTAATAAAAGCATTCCTTCCATCTCTGGTCGGAACTCTATTTGCATGTATTAGCTCTAGAATTACCACAGTTATCCAAGTAATGTGGGTACGATCTAAGGAACCATAACTGATGTAATGAGCCATTCGCGGTTTCACCTTAATGTGGCTTGCACTGAGACATGCATGGCTTAATCTTTGAGACAAGCATACTACTGGCAGGATCAACCAGGGTGCTATATTATAATAGCATAGTGCGTAAATGTCCCTCGGCGTCCCCCGAGAGACCACACTTTGTATAAAAAGTTCGATGAATATTTCTAAACAACGAATTTTCTTACATATATATATCTGAGTCGTACTATTTACCTGACATAACGAACAGTTTACATCGCGACTTGATATTTTATATATTCTGCGCTTACACAGAGGCTAGACCTTTAACAACCGTCGAAACGGCGGTCCGTACATGAAATTTGCGGTCCGCAGACCCAGTTAATTTCAAACAGTCTCTTTACCCTTCGTTAGATTGAAAACGTCGGGGCGAATTCATTATAAGAATTCATCGTTATAACTAACTTTTATTCTCGCTCGGAGAGTATTGAGTTGATTGCATTTGTATATTTTATTTCCGCATAAGAGTCTTTGCGTCAACGACACATGCCCGCGGATATGCTGTACAGTATGGTTGAACACTTATAAATAAGGTCCAGAACCCGGCCGTAAACCGACATCCGAACATATACGGCGTATATTATTCTAGACACGGTCTACGACAGTTTGACCTGCAGCGACGGGTCGCCTCGGGTTACCGTGCGAACCATCACCGCGATGATCTGGACAGGCTATTTGCAAGAAAATAAATTCTCTAGGACGCGCAACCACTTTAGCAATTTTAGAGCACGTTGTGGTCCAAAAACAAACGTCCTCGCTTTAAAATTGAAATATGAATATTTCACTGTGTGTGAGATTGAAAAATCTGCTTTCGCTGATTTTTCATTTTCTTAAAACAACGCAATGAAGCGAATGTTCAAATTCGCACAATTTGAATAAAATGTGCAGAGTATATAGAATACTAACGCAAGCGTTTACTACAATCGACTTTAAACACTAGACTTTCATCTAGCGCCCAAAAATTGATTGAGCTATGCGTTTAAAGTATAATATTCAAAAAGAACGCCGTTTTCACAACGAACTTCGTCATTCGCTCAGGCATCTGGCGATACCGAGCAGATATACATGGCAGTGCTCTCACACAATGCATAAGAGCGCTAAGCGGTTGTAAACTGCGTCACGCTGCTTTTGCACACTGCGCAATATTTTGCGACTAGCTCCGTCAAACGTTAATGAAACGAATGATCATTGCCAGAAGCTTTTGCCCACAGTATATTATACTATAGGAGCGCACTTGATTACAGCAATAATTTGTCGAGTAATCACAAGATTTCATATTTGTGGTCCGCAGACCCAAATAATTTTAACTCGCACCGATCGAACGTTCATAAATGAATGATCCTCGGTGCGAGAAGCTTCGTCAGTTCTGCTGCACCACCCACTATTTGCTTTAGTCCATTTGTAAAATCCTATATTATTAAAATATATAGATTTTATATTTGCGGTCCGCAGACCCAAATAATTTCAACTCGCTCCGATCAACGTTCATAAACGAAAGACCATCGCTGCGAGAAGCTTTGCTAGTTCTGCTATATTCACATATCTATGTGACCGTAGTCCTTTGTAAAATTCCTATATTATTAAAATATATAGATTTTTATATTTGCGGTCCGCCAGACCCAAATAATTTCAACTCGCTCCATCAAACGTTCATAAAACGAAAGACCATCGCCGCGAAGCTTGCTAGTTCTGCTACATTCACATATATTTGACCGTAGTCAATTTGTAAAATTCTATATTATTAAAATATATATTTCATATTTGCGGTCCGCAGACCCAAATAATTTCAACTCTCTCTGATCGAACGTTTAAAAACGAATGATCCTACCACCAGTTATCTATAGCCGCAAACCAGCATCCGAATATATACGGGGTATATAATTCTAGATGTGGCTCACAACATTATTACGCTAATATATCATTGACAGACTAAAAGTATCGAATGATGAAAAAAAACTACACCGGGGAATGATATCCGTACCCGCCCGAACAACATAGCGTACTTTAGCCTGAGCTTGCTCGCATCGCACTCGACACGACCTATTCCCCTATATAAGGCGCGCGGCCACAGCGTAGGTATTTGACTGAGTCCCAAGCGATGTGCATTTGACCTGCGGCGAGGGCCTGCTCGCGCTTACGGTGTGAATCGTCAAGACAAAAGTCTGGGAAAATTTCGAACTGTGAACCCTTATGATAAAAAATTTTGTCGAAAATTTTGTTAGATGTTCAAACAGTTTTATATATATGGACAATATGAATTATAGTTAATTATTGAGTTTTAGGTGTTTTTTGGTTTTTTTTAAACTTTTGTATAAAATTATGTATTTATTGATTTTATAGATCTCAATGAATTAAAACGAATTTATATATAGTTTATATTATTTTTATAATTATTTGTTTAAATTTTCTAATTTTACAATAAAGTTCAAACCAGTTTCCTCGATTTTCTCTTAAACCGTAAAAGATACAAAAAACTTTGTTCGTACGAAAGATGCAGAATAAAATTACGAATAAAATGGTATATAAATGGTTAGGGGTGTTCATATAATTTCTCTAGATTTTCCGATTTTTCCAAATTTTCACGACGGCAACTCGCCTGTAGGCCACACCGTGCAAAATTCGAAGTTGTGATATATGGAAAAAGAACTAAGAATTTGAGACCTTTCTAATGATGTATAATAGTTAATGTTTCTTTAGAGAAATATCGAATCGTGAAGAGAGTTGCTCCAACCTAGCCGCACTTTGCATTTTGACAGTGTTAACATCTACACATATTGCTCTATAACATCTAAAACGTAAAAGATACGAAAAAA